>NC_088878.1:14347638-14453469 GCF_032884065.1 Artemia franciscana | reverse complement strand
GGAGTTGAAACTTCCAGATCATCGAGATAACATATATGCAATACCTTATGGACTGATGATACTGGACTGACCTCCTTATGAACTACCTCATGGACTGATTATGGGCTGACCTCTAGGTACTGTTGGGGAAAAAAAGAGAAGGATGGGGCAATGGGACTTAAATTTTTATTGAAGAGGATGAGAAGGGGTCAAAATGTTTGTCTTTGATTCGATTTTCACTATATGCTCCAATGGGACTTATAACAATTTGTCATCCGGGTAAATCTAAAGACGCTTTGTGTTGTTAAGTCACCAAAATGGTGTTCATGCAACATCTTTGTAAGAGCTTGGAGTATCAAGTTGAAACTTCCAGGGAGTGTTGACAGGAATCAGCTGGACCTCGAACTATGTCGCTGGAGAAGATGGCAAAATCAAATCAGTCACATATGTGCATCCATACTTTGGGAATGCTCTACACTGTTTTAATATCGTTTGCAACACTTGGGAACAGGCTGGGGACTAGAGTTGAAGCCATCAAGTTGTGTACGAGAAGGACGGGGGGACAGGGGGGCTCCCAATTTCATGACTGGGGATCAGATTAAAGTCATAGGTCTTCAATCAACATAAACATTCTTGCATGTCGAAGTAGTGAGAAAAAACCCTTAAAAAAAAACAAAAAAAAACTCGCCAACAATTCTAAAATTAGCCAACAATAATACTATGCCAACTAAAAGCAGACGAAATAGATTTAAAAGCAAATTTTTGAAGAAAAAGGTGTTTCAAAGAAATGGAAAGACGAACAAAAATAAAGTCCTATAATAATTAAAATATAAAACGGACAGAGATTAATATCAATAAATTATTGAAACCCAAACAAATCAGAAATCAAAAAGAATAATTGAATCATATTGTAAAACTTGATTAGTCTTGTAACGTTATTTAGGATGATATTTGCAGTTTATTTTATGGCGAATACATAACAATATGTTCGAATTACAAATTGTTTTCCATTACAGCGCAAAAGACGCATAGCTTTAACATCACCTTATTTAATGCCTGAGTTCTTACAAATTACTGCCTTATGACAAAAAGTTTATTAGTCTGAAGCTTGATGTAATTATACACAGTAGAATGATACGAGGTTAAAAAATTACTTTCCTATCGACATTCTGACTGACGAATTCAGACGGGTAGGAAGCATGAAATCAGCTAAAATAGACTTTGTTTACTCATGCAGGAGAGATGGGGTACATAGACAGAGAGCAGGGTTGATGATGAATAAGGAAGCTACTAAGTCTTTTTTAGGTTGGGAAGGTATTAATAATACAATAATGACTGCTTATTTTATGACTAAAAAGTACAGGGAATCGGTAGTAGTATATGTCCCTGTAGAACCTATTGACGGAGATACTAGTGCCTCAGCTGAATTTTATATACAGTGACAGGAGCGAATAGCTAAGGTATATATATATATATATATATATATATATATATATATATATATATATATATATATATATATATATATATATATATATATATATATATATAGGAAAAGAGAACAGTAATGGCTACAGACTTTTGCAATTTTATAGGTATAACGCTCTAGTTGTAATTAATACGGTGTTTGGTCGTAAGATATCCCATAAGTTAAAATGATATTCACGTGATGGTAAGACAGCAAACCTTATTGATTATGTTATAGTAAACCGAAGACTGGTAGGATAAATACTACGGTATGTAGGAATGCTGCTATTGATGTTAAAAGTAAAGATCACCATCCAGTAGCGTCTAGGGTTAACTTGAAGCTGAAATTTCGGAATTTTGTTAAGTTGCTGACAATGTCTTAGGGAAGAAAGTTAGGACTACAGCAAGGAATATAAGTGAGAAAGCTTTATGTTTAATAGAGATGAGAAGGAGCTTTTATAAGAATTATCTGAGTGATATATTACATGAAAACAAAAGGAGTGTAAAAAAAGTGGAAAATGCATTAAAGTAGGAAATAAAGAGATGTGGAGTGGACGCCAAGGATAATTTTGCCGAGGATTTTGAAGATGCAGCTAGACGGCATATTAGTAAAATATTATACTGCTATAATAGCAGTATAATATGACTCTGTCTCTCAATTCTTCTTTTTAAAACAGTAAAAAACTTTAGCGTAAAGAGCGGGGCGTTGATGAGGAAGCAGCCTCTTTCATATACGAAGTAATTTCTGTTCGTTTTAAGTTTTAATGTCGCTCCTTACTTTCAGTTAAAAAAACCTGTTTTTTTTTTTTTATTTAATTTCTGAACGTTTTTGAATCAATGCATGTTTTGATTTTGGCTCTCCGACCAGGAATAATTAAAACGAAATTTGTATTTTTTTTTTTTTTGGCTAAATGGCTTTCTCATAATTTTGATCGAATGATTTTGAGAAAAAAAGAGTGGGGGAGGAAGCCTAGTGGCCCTCCGATTTTTTGGTCAATTAAAAAGGCAACTAGAACTTTTAATTTATTACGAATATTTTTATGAGTAAAAGATTTACGTAACTTATAAATTAGCTTACGTAAAGAACTTTTGTATTCTCGTATTTTTATTATATATATGAGGGGGTTCGCCCCCTTGTTAGATCCTCGCTCTTTACACTAAAGCTTAAATTTTGTCCCAATGCATTAAGAATGACCCCAGAATCACAAAAGCCGTAGAATAAATAGTTGAAATTACTAAAAATACTTTAACGTAAAGAGCGAGGTATTAGGAGGAGGTGAGCCCCTCAAATGGGTAATAATTTCTGTTTGTTTTAAGTTTTAATGCTGTTCCTTACTTCCAGCTGAAAGAACTATTTCATATTTATTTTTTCATTGTGTTTTTAAATAATGCTAGTAAATCCTGCGCTCCCTTCATGGAGATTTTCTTCCCCCATGACAAATTATCGATGGAAAGTTCCCCCAGCATATCCCCCTCTTCTCAACCCCTCCCCCAACCAAAAAAAAAACACTCCTGAAAACGCCTGTACACTTCCCAATAACCATTACTATATGTGACTATTGGTCAAAGTTTGTAACTTGTTGCCCCTCCCATGGGGACTGTGGGGGAGTGAGTCGTCCCCAAAGACATAGTTATAAGGTTTTTCGACTACGCTGAATAAAATGGCTATCTCAGAATTTTGATCCGTTGACTTTGGTAAAATAATTAGCGTGGGAGGGGGCCTAGGTGCCCTCCAATTTTTTTTGGTCACTTAAAATGGGCACTAAAACTTTTCATTTCCGTTAGAATGAGCCCTCTTGCAACATTCTAGGACAACTGGGTCGATACGATCACCCCTGGGAAAAAAAAAACAAAAAAAAAAAAAAAAACAAATAAACACGCATCCGTGATCTGCCTTCTGGCAAAAAATACAAAATTCCACATTTTTGTAGATAGGAGCTTGAAACTTCTACAGTAGGGTTCTCTGATACGCTGAATCTGATGGCGTGATTTTCGTTAAGATTCTATGACTTCTAGGGGGCGTTTCCCCCTATTTTCTAAAATAACGCAAATTTTCTCAGGCTCTTAACTTTTGATGGGTAAGACTAAACTTGATGAAACTTATATATTTAAAATCAGCATTAAAATGCGATTCTTTTGATGTAGGTATTGGTATCAAAATTTCATTTTTTAGAGTTTTGGTTACTATTGAGCCGGGTCGCTCCTTATTACAGTTCGTTACCACGAACTGTTTGATTCCACTCCCATATTTCTAAGACTATTCCTTTCATACAAGTGACTAGAGAAAGAATTTTTTCCCTCTCTGTCGAAACCTATTTTGGAGGGTTGGTTCAGATTTTTTTTTTGTGACCCAGAAAACGACTATTTTGCTTCAAGTTACTGAACACCAAAGATGATACTTATAAACCTGTACAGCCAATTTATTAGAAAATAATTATTCGCATAATTTACAGCCCATATCGAAGAGGTTGTCGGAGTCATGCCATCCCTGAAAAATTTTGATCACACACCTTGGTAAATTACGGAGGGCTCGGGTAGAAATCAAGGAGAAGGGGGGGGAGGTATTCCAGTAACTTCCCAACACTTTTTACTCTTAGCAGAGAATCGAACTTTCAGCTTCCAATACAATCAGCTTCCCTTCAGGGTGATAGGAAACTAAATACAAAGAATGCAAGGAAGGCACGTGCCTCTTTACTTAGGTTTTTTAAAGCACCGTTTCTGATGTGTGGAATTAAATGCAAACAGATTCAGAGGTTGTGAAAGAGTGCTGCTTAAGTAAAAAGCCATGTACCTCCTTTTTTCCTGGCTACTTCGTATGGAAGAGGTGGTCAAAGAAATGTGGGTGAAATTCATTTGATAAGATATTGGATGTTCTTACACTACTTTTAGTAGCCTAAAGTGATTGGAGGGCAACCAGCCACCCCAACCATACCTTTTTTGCTAACCATTCCGTCTTCCATAAACTCCCCAAGCAGTGCTGTCACTTACTTGAAGTAATTTTACTTGAAGTACTACTTAAGTAAAATTTTCCATTACTTGTACTTATACTTAAGTAAAAACTCTACGGTGTACTTATTACTTGATACTTAAGTAAGATTACGAAATACTTATTACTTAAGATACTTTTAATGTACTTATTTTTCAAAAACTTTACCTTTGACAAGAAAATTTTGTGTGTGTGTGCTTTGGCAATGTACAAGAAAGCATTACTTTTAGATTTAGAGCAAACTCAGATATGGCTTTTGTGTGTGTGTGCTTTGGCAATGTACAAGAAAACATTACCCTTTAGATTTAGAGTAAACTCAGATATAGCTCCATGCCCTATTTCTGGATATGAAATAAGGTATTTGTTTTTGACAATAAAAAAATTATAGTATGATTAACACTTCGTTTAATTTTTGTTTAAAAGTTATATAAAAAAGAAAATTGAAATTATTTCACAGTTCACTGGTCGACAGTGAGCTAAATTCCCTTGTTTTGTGCTAAATGTTGCTTACTGTAGTCCATTTGGGCTTATATTTCTGACATTAGTGTTTAAGTTTTGTCACCTCGTCAACTGAACCAGATTTCTACCATCTTCAGGACCATATTATTGGTAAAACTACTGAAGCTATGAGTCTTTGCCCATCTAAATGTTGTCTGCAATAAACAAGTCTAGAGAATTCTAGCTGGATCCAATGCAGTGGTATTTTGTCAAATTCGTTCCAGCAAATTCAGGTATTCAGACGAATCTGACTTCAGATTTGTCACTCCATTCATAAGTTATAGGCCCTACCAAATTAAAAGAAAAGTCAACTTTCTTAAGACTTGAAACCCTCTCCACCTCACCCTATTTGATCAAAGGGTTGTGATACCAGAGCTTGATATGAGCCCTGATCTTAGGCATCTTTGGTCTAGTTTTCATTTGGATCCGTTACTCCATTTGCCAGTTATACTAAATTAAACAAAAAACTTAGATTTTTTAGGAATTAAAAGTAACTCCCCCTTGTTAAATTTTAGCTAGGGCCTTTATCTCAAAACTTGATTGGTCATGGCCTTAGGCCTCTTTGGTTCAATTTTCATTCAGATCACTTTAGTTACAAGTTACTCTGAATTAAACGAAAAACTGTTATTAGCAACTCTCCCTCTGTTTTATTTGAGCTAGGGTCTTCATCTTTGAACTTGATGTGTCTCATGATCCTTGACACCAAATCTAGCCATCAAAATTTTCATTCAAATCCAACCAGCGGTTCTCCCCTTATATTTGATTACACAGACGGACGGACAGAAAGACAGACGGACGGGCAGATTTTGGAACGTCTTAGGTAGCCGTGTTGGCTCATTGAATTCAAAAAAAAAGAAAACAACAGCATATCATCCTCCAGGCATCATCACCTATTTGGATAGTGGAAAATATCCATCAAGATAGGTTTTTGAGATCTGTCCACCCGTCTGTGCAATCGAGTATAGCGGGAGAACCGCCAGTCAGATTTGTATTAAAATTGAACTATTTGGATTAAAATTGAGCTTAATTAGGGCGATAGGGCTTTAAGTGTTAAAAAAAAATTCGAGTTTTTCATTTAATTCACTGTAACTCGCAAATGGAGAGATGAATTTCGATGAAAATTGAATAAAGATGCCTAAGAGTATGATATGCATTGATTTCTGGGATGGAGACCCAAGCTTAATTAGGGTGTGGGGGAAAGGACTTTAAGTGCTAAAAAAGTTGAGTTTTTTGTTCGACTCAATTTAACTTGCGAATGAAGTAATGGATCTCAATGAAAGTCAAGCCAAAGATGCCAAAACCATAAGGCACATAATGTTTGGAGATGAAGACCCTAGCTTAATTAGGGGGAGGGGGCTTTAAGCACTAAAAAAAAGTTGAGTTTTTCATTTAATTCAGCGTAACTTGCGAGAGATTGATGGATCTCAGTGAAGATTGAACCAAAGGTGCCTAAGACTGTGATAGGCATCACGTTTTGAGATGAAAACCCTAGCTCAAATAGAACGAAGGAGAGTGGGTTTTAAGCGCTGAAAAAAGTCAAGCTTTTCGTTTATTTTAATATAACTTGCAAATGGAGCAACGGATCCAAATGAAAGCTAGACCAATGATTACTAGGATCAGGGCTCATATCGAGCTCTGATATCACAAGCCCTATCTAAAATAGGGCGAGGGGGAGGGATTTTCAAGTTTTAAGAAAGTCGAGTTTTCCTTCAGTTTAGTAGGGCCTGTAACTACTTCCACACATGGCTTGCCCAAAGCCTGAAAATAACCCTTTTCAAAAATAAGTCATACTGAAGCCAACCTTCAACCAAATATTTCATCCCCAGAGAAAAATTAATTTGTATGGCACTTGGTATTTATCAAGTGACATACAGTGATCACAAATTCTGTTGGTCTGTTAGTTCCGGTCTTGCTAGTTTTGGCTCTTCCAGATAAGCTAGGACAATGTAATTTGGCTGGCGTATCAGGGACCAGACCAGATTAAATTTGAAATAGTTGTTTTCTCGATTCGACCATCTGGGGGGGAGTGCGAGGACAAAAATTAGATCAGATCTTAATTAAATTTGATATTTAGAAGGATATCATGTCTCAGAGCTCTTATTTTAAATTCCTACTGGATCAGGTGACATTGGAGGGGGAAACCTAAAATCTTCGAAAATGCTTAGAGTGGAGGGATCGAGATGAAACATAGTGGGAAATATAAGCACAAGTCCTATGTAGGTGATTGACATAAACAGAACGAATTCACTCTCTTTTGGGGAGTTGGGGGGAGGGTTAATTCTGAAAAATTAGAAAAAACTAGGTATTTTAACTTACGAAGGATTGATCAGATCTTGAATTTCATCGGATGAAATTTCATATTTAGAAAGATCTCGGAACTCGGATCTCATGTTTTAAATCCTGACCAGATCCAGTGTCATTGGGGGGATTTGGGGGGGGGGACCGGCAATCTTGGAAAACGCTTAGAGGGGAGTCATCAGAATGAAACTTGGTGGGATGAATAAGCACAAGTCCTAGATACGTGATTGACATAACTAAAATGGATTCGCTCTCTTTGGGGGAGTTGGAGGGGGTGTTAATTCGGAAAAATTACAAAAATTGAGGTATTTTTAACTTACGAAGGAGTGATCAGATCTTGAATTTCATCGGATGAAATTTCATATTTAGAAGGATCTCAGAAATCGGATCTCATGTTTTAAATCCGGACCAGATCCAGTGTCATTGGAGGGATTCGGGGTGGGGACCGGAAATCTTGGAAAACGCATAGAGTGGAGTGATCAGGATGAAACTTGGTGGGATGAATAAGCACAAGTCTTAGATACGTGACTGACATAACTAAAATGGATTCGCTCTCTTTGGGGGAGTTGGAAGGGTGTTAATTCGGAAAAATTACAAAAATTGAGGTTTTCAATTTAAGAGCGGGTGACCGTTCGTGAGGTATTTTTGAATTTGATATTAAGAAGGAACTCGTGTCTCAAATCTCTTATTTTAAGCCCCGACCAGTTCTGCTGACATTGGGGGAGAGTTGGAGAGGGAAACTGGAAATCCCGGGAAACACTTAGAGTGGAGAGATCGGGATGAACCTTGGTGGCTAGAATAAGCAAATGTCGTAGATACGTGATTGACGAAACCGGACTCGATACACTCTCTTTGGGGTAGTTAGGGGGTCCAGTGCTTTGGCGAGTTTGCTATTTCTGGACGTGCTAGGACAATGAAAATTGGTAGGCGTGTCAGGGACCTGCACAAATTAACTTGATAAAGTCGATTTCCCCGATTCAACCATCTGGAGGAGGGGGCTGAATGGATAGGAAAAATCCGAAAAATGAGGTATTATACTTGCGAGTGGGTGATCGGGTCTTAATGAATTGTGATATTTAAGAGGACCTTGTGTCTCAGAGCTCTTATTTTAAATGCCGACCGGCATTAAGCCTCTTTTTTTCTTTTAAATGAATCTATTGATTCTTATAATTTTGCTAGAGATCATGCCATATGAGCTCTTGGCTTTTCCGACCTCGTCACAAGTGCCATATGAGCTCTTAGCTCTTGTTTTATTCCTTTTTTCTCAGAAGATTTTCAAATTAGTCTCATGGTTTTGCCACTTCCTGGCGTGAAAACTGCTGCTAGATGAAGATAGGTTGCAACTTCTGCCGTATTGTCTTCTAGTATATTTAAATGTGTGCTTGCATTGTGCCTGTGTCCCCTTAAAAGTTCTGTTTCTTACGGTAATATTGGTTAGTCTTCTGTTGCATATGCACACGACGTTCTTCCTATTGCCTGAACTCGCCGTGGATTGCTTTCCAATTTTACTATTTTAACCAATGAACTATCTAAGATTGGACTGTCAGTTAATGCGTCTAAATTCGAGTCTATTTGTTTTAATACCCCTTATGCGGTCGCTCCATTCGTTGCTGGGACTGCAATTCTGCCATGTTCTTCTTTAGTTAGTTGGCTTGGTCTGTGTTTCGGTCCAACACTTTCCACTACCTTTTCATCCCTAGTGAATCAAGCCGTAAAAGACCTACGCTTCGTGTACGGAAAAATATTCCCTAACAAAAGCCGTTACAACCGCAATGGTTTGTGCATGATTTATAACGCTTATTGCGCCCCTGTGCTTTTATTTTTATCAGGCATGGCTCATCTGTTTCGTAAGAAAAATCGCCATACTCTACGTATGGCTTATTTCAGATATTGCAAATTCCTGAAATTTGCTAGGAATCTGTTTTGGTTCCTAGATGGCACCAAAACAGAGAAATTATTGCTCGATTTGGTTTAATAGATATAACTTCTTGGATTCGGTCTTCCAGTGATGATTTATGTAAAAAGACTATCTACTTTATTCACGTTTACGACCCTCTGCTGCTTTTTTTCCATATTGATACTGGTTAATTAGTCCATGTTGTCTTTTGTCAGTTTGAATTTTTTTTTCTTGCTGTTTATTGTTTTTGTTTATTTATAATACCCCGTACTTTGTGTGTGTTTTTTTTTTACTTTTACGGATAATAAAGTTCATTCATTCATTCATTCAATCTGCAGTTCGACCAGCCGTATGGAATGCGTCTGAATCAGCGGGCTTGCTACAGACCCGTGATTTTATAATGTTTGTAGGGAGTTTTACCGACCATCTGAATTGACTACACAGCATGTGGCTTGCTTGAGTGAAAACCAGCCAAAGGATATAGATGCCGTACATTTTCATGGCGTGTCTGAAATTTAACTTGAAAACTGGAGGCAGTTTCCTTGTAAAAGTGCCGAGGGCGAGACATGTCATCAAAGTGTGAATCAAGATTTCTTTTTCATGCTCTTCTTTTCTTTCAGCACGCTGATAGCCAGCAACCTTCATCTAGCTGCCAAAAGTGTGGATTTTTGCTGCTCCTTTTTTATTGAGCTTTGATTCCTCTTATTAAAAAAGTCTGCAACTGACTCACTTGGCTCCTTACTTTTAAATTTGAGGTTTTTTTGTTGCTAAGGTTTTTACTTATTGAATCAGAGAATGAACTACTTTATTACCTTTTATTTGTTTTAAAGCCAATCCAAAGTTTATGATTCTATTTTCAATATTCTTTCCACCATTCCGACATGTTTCAGAGTAACCCTGTGTTTTTTCAAAGGTCTCAGATTTGACTGAACACTAATCGCCAGAATTTCAACTCTACGTGCACTTTATTAATCCTTTCATGTGATCTGTCTCATCCAATCAGAAGTTTTTTGACTGCACTTAATTATTTTGATAGTCTTTTTCTTTCAAGCCGTGGTGTTGAAAATTAGTTGAGATTATTTTTTGGATTTCTTTGGGTGTCTACCAGCCAAGCAAGGAAAAAAATATTTTCAATATTGTTTTATCATTCCCACATGTTTCAGAATAACCGTGTATTTTTTCAAACGTGCCAGATTTGACTAAACACTAATCACCAGAAGTTCAACTCTACGTGCACTGTGTTAATCCTGTCATGTGATATGTCTGATCCAATGAAAGGTTTTTTGACTGCGCTTAATGGTTTTGATGGTCTTTTCCTTTCAAGCTGTTGTGTTGAAAATTGGTTCAGATTATTTTTTGGACTTCATTGGGTGTGTACCAGCCAAACAATGGAAAACAACACTTTCAATATTTTTTCCATCATTCCCACATGTTCAGAATAACCCTGTATTTTTTCAAACGTGCCAGATTTGATTGAACACTAATCACCAGAAGTTCAACTCTACGTGCACTGTGTTAATCATGTCATGTGATATGCCTGATCCAATGAAAGGTTTTTTGACTGCACTTAATTGTTTTGATAGTCTTTTCCTTTCAAGCCCTTGTGTTGAAAATTGGTTAAGATTATTTTCTTAAACTTCATTGGGTGTGTACCAGCCGAACAACGGCGATAAAACGGAAATTTTGGTTCTTGACTAAGATTTCCAAGAGAGGAATGACAGGGGACATTTTATAGGCAAGGCTAAGAAGCCTTCAGAATGGCTTTAAAATACGGTAGCATGGGCTTGATATCAGAAAAATATATATATACTTATATTTAATATATATATATATATATATATATATATATATATATATATATATATATATATATATATATATATATATATATATATATATATATACCTAGGATAAATACTTGAAGTAGTACTTGAAGTAATACTTAAGTACAATTTTGGCAAATACCTGATATTTGATACTTAAGTAATAATTTGGAAAGTACTTATTACTTGATATATAAGTAAAAAAACAATGAGTACTTATTACTTGATACTTAAGTAAAAATTTGGAGTACTTGTTGCAGCACTGTCCCCAAGACATCTGGTGAAAATTTGATAAAGCTATTTTTTTTTATCAAAATACTCGAACGGTCAAATAAATATGCCTCCCGGGATGAGATGGCCCTCGAAAGACTCCGAGGGCAAGGGCTGTACATTATAATAACTCTAGTCTCTTTATAGACAGGTCTTATTGGTTGTATAAATGCCTTGGGCATCCGGCTGCTCGAAACTTTGAGGAATCTAGTAAAAGTGTGGTCTAGACCCGGCTTTTTGGTAGAACAACTATATTTGGCACCAAAATGTTCAGAAATATAGCCTAATAACATATCCAAAAGTGACCAAAATTATCTGCAGAAACACCCTTTTTGTCAGGGAAAGAGGAGGACGATAGGGGGGAAATCGGGGATTTAAATTTCTGTAATGTTTTCTGGCTTAAAAGGTCCCTTCTTATTAATTCAAGTTCGGGGAGACCGAATCTGACATCAGAATCAGAAAGTTCCGTCACTTAGTACCCCATTTCTACCCTAAGCAAGGTTAGGGGGGAGGAAAATAAGAATCTTCCATCACTTAGTACCCCATTTTTAGCATAGCTGAGGTCAGAAGCGGTAAAAATACCATTTCTGGTATTATGATAGCATAATGGGTAATTGAAAAAATATGTGATTGAATGCTTGCTGCTTATCAATTCCATTCCAAGGAGACCAAAAATAATATCAGAATTGAAAATTTTCATTGAAACTGCAGATTTGAAAAATTCAAACGGTAAAAATAGCATTTTTGTTATTTATAATAATATAATACATATTTCAAAAAGTGTACATAATTAAAAGGTTTTTTCCCATTGACTTAAGTTGAGGAGACCGAAAATTACTTTAAAATTCGAAAAATCTATCAATTAGTACCCCATTTCCACCCCAGGCAAGGTCAGAAGGGAAAAATACTACTACTACTACTACTGACAACTTACCGGAGCACCAAACTACCTGAGGCTAACACAGCTACGCACGCTTCTCTTCCTATATTTTTCGTATAGCCTACTGTTTGTAATACGGTCAGTCAGCCAGGTACCCAGAACATAACGTAGGCGATTTCTGTGGAAAAAAAATCTAGCAAATTTGTTCCGCTTTCCGGAGCGCCCATGCTTTAGAGTCATATTCGACCACTGTCATCACTGTATCTTTAAACATTTTAATCTTGGTTCGCGGACCTATCTTCCTATTCTTCAAAACCCTTTTTTAACAATGAAAAACCGCCCCGAGCCTTGGCTATGCTACTTTTTATGTCTTCACTGCTCCCACTGTCTTTACTAATAATGCTAACAAGGTAAGTGGAGCTGCCCACCTGATCAATCTTTTCGTTACCCAACGTCTCCTTTTCATCTTAACTCATGCCTAGCCTTAGTGACTTAGTCTTCTTAACCTTAATTTTCAATCCTATTCTAGCACCCTGAAGTTGCAAAACTTCTAACAGTTCATTCATTTTTTTCATACTTTCATCAAGGATGCTTCAATCATCAATATAATATAAGTCCAGGAGGGTTTACCATTGCCTTTCTCTGCCTCTTAAGACTAAGTCCATCGAAATTATCCATGTAAAGGAGGATAGAACACAACCCTGCTTAACTCCAGAATCAATACAAAACCAACTGCTAACCTCATTTCCTACCTTAACCGAACCAATGTTATTATCGTACACAGCACTAATCACTTTAATGTATTTGTCTGGTATACCATACAAGGATAAGACCTTTGCTAAAGCTCTTCTATCCACAGAGTTGAACCCTTGCTCATAATCTATAAAACTGACGACCAAAAGTATTTGAAAACTCAGGCAATTCTCAATTAATAATCTAAGAATGAAAATTTGGTCAACACATCCTCTACCTTTTCTAAAACCGCACTGATCTTCTCTTAAAACTTTGTCTACATCATCTCTCAGTCTAAAAAATATTATATTACTAAGTAATTCGCTACACAAAGAGGCCAGACTAATGCCTCTATAATTACCACACTCTTTCCTTTTACCTTTCTTATACAGTGTTCTAAGTAAGGCTTAACTAAAATCGCTAGGTACTTTCCCCTTTTTCAAAAATAATATTAATAGTCTTCAGCAGCTTATTTTGAACCTCCATAAATGATAAAAATATCATATGCGGTATTATAATAATATAATTAATAATTGAAAAATATGTAAATCAAAGGTCGCTTCCTATTTAACTCATGTACGGGAGAACCAAAAATAGCTTCGGCATTGGAAAATTCTACCACTTACTACCCCATTTCCAACCTAAGCAAGGTCAGAGGGGTGATACGAAATCAGAATTTTGATTTGTTCAATATCTGGTTGATCGAATAGTCGTTTCCTATTAATTCAAGTCTAATTCAAGTCAAAGCTTCAGAACTGAATGCCACCCCCTAATGCTAGGTTTTTTGAAGGCAAAAGGGTGTTTTACTACCCTTCAGCGAACAAGGAAGAACTGATTGCGGCAGGCAACCAGGCTCTTCTATGCTTACACTGAGCGAGACCCGACGAATTCTTTTTTAAACTCTTGCACCATCTGTTTATATCAAAAGCAGCCAGTGATTCTTATTCTAATTAAATAAAAAAAACAAGTATTTTTTTTAACTGAAAGTAAGGAGCGACATTAAAAATTAAAAGGAACAGAAATTACTCCATGTATGAAAGGGGCTGTTCCTTCCTCAACGCCCCACTCTTTACGCTAAAGTTTGACTCTTTCTCTCAATTCTACTTTATAAAACAGTAAGAGACTTTAGCGTAAAGAGAGGGACGTTTAGGAAGGAATAGCCCCTTTCATACACGGAGTAGTTTCTGTTCGTTTCAAGTTTTAATGTCGCTCCTTACTTTCAGTTAAAAATCTTGCTTTTTTATTTAATTACTGAACGTTTTTGAATTAATGCATGTTTGATTTTGGCTCTCCACAAATGAATAATCTAAATGTAATTGCGTATTAATTTTTTTTTTGTGCTGAATGGCTTTCTCTTAGTTTTGACCAGACGGTTTTGGGAAAAAGGGTGGGAGAGGAGGCCTAGTTGCCCTCCAATTTTTCGGTTGCTTAAAAAGGCAACTAAAATTTCAAAACCGCCCCAGACGGTTGGCTAAAAGGGACAATCTTCGGTAATCTGTCATCCTTCATCCGTAGAACGTGGCCTAGCCATCTCAACCTTTATTTCATTATAGCCCTAGAAAGCGGGATTGAGCCACATTTTTCGTACAGCCTAATGTTTGAAATACGATCAGTCAGCCGAGTACCCAGAACAATCCGTAGGCAATTTCTCTGGAAAACATCTAGTAAATTTTCATCTGCTTTTCGGAGCGCCCATGCTTCAGAAACATATTTGACCACTGTCATCACTGTAGCTTCCAATATTCTAATCTTGGTTTGCAGAATTATCTTTCTATTTTTCCAAACTTTTTTTAACTGTGAAAAAACACCCTGTGAAAAAATATCTTCACTGCTCCCACCATCTTTACAAATAATACTACCGAGGTAACTAAAGCTCCCAACCTGATCAATCTTTTCGTTACCTAATGTCACCTGTTCATCTTCACTTATTCCTAGCCTTAGTGACTTAGTCTTCTTAACATTAATTTTCAAGCCTATTTTAGCACCCTGAACTCGTAAAACCTCTAAAACTTTCATTCATTTTGCTCACACTTTCATCTAGTATGCTTAAATCATCAGCATAATCTAAGTCCAGGAGCGTTTTTCCTCTCCATTTGATTCCGTGGTCTCCAACTGCCTTTCCTGTGCTCCTAAAGACGAAGTCCATCAAAATGATCCTTATAAAGGTGGATAAAACAAAACCCTGCTTAACTCCTGATTTAATACAAAACCAGTTGCTAACTTCATTTCCTACCTTAATCGCAGCGGTATTATTCTTGTACATAGCACAAATCACTTTAATGTGTTTTCTGGTATACCATATAACGATAAGACCTTTGTTAACGCTCTTCTATCAAAATAATCGAAAGCTTGCTCAGAATCGATAAAACTGTGGACCAAAGGTGTTTGACAACAAAGGGACTTCTCAATTATTAACCTAAGAGTGAAAACTTGGTCGACACATCCTCTACCTTTTCTAGAACCGCATTGAATAAAATGTCTATCTAAAAATTTTGATTCGTTGACTTGGGGAAAAAATGAGCGTGGGAGGGGGCCTAGATGCCGTCCAATTTTTGGTCACTTAAAAAGCGCACTAGAACTTCTAATTTCCGTTACAGTGAGCCCTCTCGCGACATTCTAGGACCACTTGGTCGATACGATCACCCCTGGGGAAAAACAAGCAAACAAACAAATAAACACACACCCGTGATCGGTCTTCTGGGAAAAAACACCAAGTTCTAAATTTTTTAGATAAGATTTTGAAACTTCCACAATAGGGTTCTTTGATACGCTGAATGCGATTGTGTGATTTTCGTTAAGATCGTATGACTTTTAGGGGATGTTTCCCTCTATTTTATAAAACAAGGCAAATTTTCTCAGGCTCGTAACTTTTGATGAGTAAGACTAAATTTGATGGAACTTATATATTTAAAATCAGAATAAAATTCCGGTTCTTTTGATGTATCTATCAGTATCAAAATTCCGTTTTTTAGAGTTATGTTTACTATTGAGCCGGGTCACTCCTTACTACAGTTAGTTACCACGAACTGTTTGATTAGACTCATCCATAGTCTTTCTTCTGGCAAAAAATATAAAATTCAGCATTTTTGTATATAGGAGCTTGAAACAATAGGGTTCTTTGATACTCTGAATCTGATGGTAGGATTTTGAAGATTCACTGACTTTTAAGGGGAATTTCTTCCCTTTTTGAAAGTCGATAAATTTTCTCATGTTCATAACTTTTGAGGGTTAATAATAAACTTGATGAATCTTGTAGATTTAGAATAAGCATAATAAGGTACATCTTCTAGTATATCGATTGATATCAAAATTCCGTTTTTTGAGTTTCGGTTAATATCGAG
This sequence comes from Artemia franciscana, assembly GCF_032884065.1. Taxonomy (NCBI): domain Eukaryota; kingdom Metazoa; phylum Arthropoda; class Branchiopoda; order Anostraca; family Artemiidae; genus Artemia; species Artemia franciscana. Next base: position 14,437,298 of record NC_088878.1, on the reverse strand, counting down.
CCGAGTCACTGCTTATTAAAAGTTTGTTACCTCGAACTGTTTGACCAAAAAGACTTAAAGAGCCTAAATACCTTAAAATATAAACATGCACGATTAGTTTAATGTTGATGTTGTATGTAACAAAAATAAATTTCGACTGTAGCAAATGAAATGATGATATAAACTAAGAATTTACGCAACCTTGTGCGTTTTTCCTAACCCCGGAAGCAGCTAAAACCTATGGTTAGTTTGAATGTTTATTAGTTTAATCGAGCATGAAGTTGATCGAATAATTACTATTAAACTGTTCGATAAACGTGCAAAATAATTAGAACCCTATAGGAAGGAGGCATTTAGCTGCCTCAGTGGCTAGCACAAAAACAAGACAAAAAAAGATTACGTAAATATCTAATTATACTATATGTGGTAATTTCTTTATTAGAGTCATCAATTTGAACCATTTTAATGGTTCAACGACTTACTGCAAAAATTTCACGTCTGTGGTTGGATTTGTTTAGCTTGCTTTTGAATAGTTTAGTCTGATATTAAAATAGTTTGTCTTAGGTCGTTTGATTTTTAAAGAATAGTTAAATTGACTTTCATTCGCTCTCAAGCCCCCCCCCCCCAAAAAAAAAAAATGTTGTTTGGAATGAATTGTTGTTTGGAAGGGTTACTGCGTCCAGGAGTAGGCCATGTGCAGAAACATTTTTCTCTTTTTTTCGCTTTTTTAAATCTAATTCCTATGTCTAAGGGGCTACTCCAAGCGAGTGAAAGCTTAAGGAGGGTTGATTATTATGTTGCATTGCTTTTTCTCAGTGTTGTCTTTGTGTGTTTTTTAATAGTTTTTTTTCTTGAATAAACCCTGTTAATAAATTGGATTGAAAACACACACAAAAACATACCCGCCCACCAAATTGCTTAACAATTGATATATATATATATATATATATATATATATATATATATATATATATATATATATATATATATATATATATATATTCAATCAATTCCAGCAAATCCATTGCTGGAATTGCTTCAATCCATTGCTTCAATTCCAGCTTGGTCCCGTTTACAAAGTATTTTCGCTGTCTGATTCAGTTAAATGTTCCAAAATCCTTCTCTACCTTTCTTTGTGATTACCTATTGACCCATCAGAAACTTAATTTTAGTGTTTACTTACTTTTTTTTTGTTTCCTCCTCATAGCGTATTAAGTGTTTCTTCTTTAACCAGCTTTAACTGTCCTTCCTTTCTTCTCCTTTATTAAAGCCCAAAGTTTAAATATTTGCAATGCTCAAGCTTTTCTTCTGGGCCTCATGCCTCAATTGAATGGAATCTTGTTAAATTGTCCAACGCTAATACATTGATAAATGAATGAATAAATCAATGAAAGAAAAAGGCTAGTTTCATACACCCAGAACTAATTCGGGAGTTGATGATGTGGCCCAGATTTTAACTGGGTGCCAGCACCTTCTTCATCTAAGAAATAATTTTTCTAAGGAAGAAACTCTTGAGTTCAAAGGGATCCTGCAGACAATTTTGAAAATGAAGACTGTTTTCGTTTCTGAGTACGTTAATGAAGAGTACGTTAATAAAGAAAGGATTGTAATTTACAATAGTTATTGCTTTGTTTTTGTTGGGAGGGGAAAAAAATAAATATTTATGTTTTTTACCTTGTAATGTATCGATAGATAGATAGATAAGCGTATTTCAAAAGCCCATGGGCCATACCCACACAAAAATATAAATAAATAAGAAACAAGCTAAGAAATTAAACAACAGTACAAATTACAAACACGCACAGAAACAGAATACACCGCAAAAATACCTAATCCAACGACAAAAGAAATTAATCATATAAACTGTTTCTTCTTACTAAGGATTATCTATATATACTCCCACTATTGTAGCTGGGTTACCATTTTGCTGAATACCAGGAAGCATGAAATTAATCCCGTGCAAATAATTTTCCCGCAAATCAAAGAGCACCGGGCATTTCCAGAGAAAATGATCCAAGTCTTCATCCTCGTCTTTATAAAGGGGACAAACATACTGCCTATCAGGACCAACTATTTTTTTTATCGAACTGTTTTTGCCTGTTCTGGATTAGAAGACAATTCGCCCTAAGCTGAAGCCAACGAAGTAGAATCATGGCCGGTAAACTAAATTTAAAATAAACCTCCTCTCCAAAACTAGGTTTTGCCTGATTATTATGTTGTAGAGCTGTAAAATCTAAAACCAGCCCTTGCCAATGCTAGATTTCCTGACTCTCTAATATAAATCGTATCTGGCTTTCCAAATATGTTGGTATATCACTAGAGCAAAGACCATTATTCCATAAGTAAGGAATTCCTACTTTTTCTAGTAATTATTTAATTTGGGATGGCCACGAGGTTTTTAAACGACTTTTCAACATCTGGTCATTTGACGCTCTTACTAGTTTGTCTTTATTACTCTTAATTAACTTCAACCAGAACTTAAGCATTAAAATATGCCTACGCAGCCTTAAAGAAAACATGCCCATATTACCTTTCAGAATCTGCGAATGAGTTGTCTGATGTAGACCAAACACTCTTTTATAATACTGGAGCTGAAGGGACTCAAGTTGCTGTACCGTTGCTCCATCCCATATCTCTGCTTCATATTCTTTCATGGGTAGAATTTTTGTATTAAATATTCTTTTGTATATTTTTAGGTTTTTAATCCACATTATCATCGGGTTTCTAAGAATTACAGACACGGCCACTCTACCTCTCTTAATTATTTCATCAGCTTGACTCTTCAGGCTTCCCTTTTCCGATAAGACAAAGCCTAAATATTGTATTCTTTTACTTATAATTAGTTCCTTATTATTAAATTTAAACCTATTTTTGCCACTTTTTTTGCAGCCTAGATCTAGCAAGAGATGCCTAGATCTCTTTCTTCTTTACTAAGAGTGAGTGCAGCAGAACCAAGAGAGTATGAGGACGAAAATTTTTGTGGACCCAGAGTGAGGATATGACTTTTCTGGGTATTGATTTCCATGATCCACTTCTTCATCCAGTCATCGATTCGTTGGAGATCCGCCTGCAGGTGGTGAATGTCTTCACATGACATGATAAATTGGTTGTAATCCAAGCCAGGCGATGCAACGTATTATTTAATAATATAATGTATTATTCAATAATTTTTTTTTAAAAGGAGTGCAAGTGGCAAAAAAAGTGTTGCAGCTTGTCCGTCCTCAGACCGTAGAATGACTAGCCAAGCATTGCTAGTTGAGTTTAGCATGTAAACATAATAAAAGGGCTTATCAAAATGTTAGTTATACCTTTTTTTTAATTTTAGTGCTATCATACAGCTTTTGTTCTTTAGATTGAAAACAAAAAGCTATTTATTCATTCATATAAACAAAAGCAAAGAGCTCATGTGGCACTTGTGATGAGGTCAGAAGAGCCAAGAGCCAAGAGCTTCTTCCCACCAAGTTTCATTACGATCTCTCCTCTCTAAGCACTTTCCAAGATTTCTGGTTTCCCTGTCTTAGTCCCCCAATGTCACTAGATCCGGTCAAGATTTATAATAAGAGCTTTGAGACAAGAGATCCTTCTAGGCATCCAATTTCATTAAGATCTGATAACCCGATCGTAAATTGAAAATACCTCATTTTTTCTAATTTTTCTAAATTAATCGTCCTTCCACTCCCCCCAAAATGGTCAAATCGGGGAAGCGACTATTTTTAATTTAATCTGGTTGAGTCCTTCATACGCCTGCCAAATTTCAGCGATCGTTATATTGACCACGTATCTAGTTCCGGATCTTCTTCATGTAAAACTGGGGGTGGTCCGGGATTCGAATCTGGGACCTCTCACACCCTAAGCGACAATCATACCCCTAGACCAGAACCCATAATTAAGAAGAAGAATCATATGTTTTATCGGCAAATAAAATTCTTCTTAATTATCTTGTTCACTTGCTCCCCCCTCCCAAATGGTCGAATCAGGGAAGAGACTATTTCTACTTTAATCTAGTCTGGTGACCAGACTCTGGTCCTAGACACGCCTGCCAGCTTTCTTCATCCTAGCTTATCTGGAAGTGACCAGAGAAGCAAATCCCCCCAACTCCCCCAAAGAGAGCAGATCCGGTCCTGTTATGTCAATATTCTTCCCACCAAGTTTCATCCCGATCTCTACACTCTAAGCGTTTTCCAAGATTTCCGGTTTCCCCCCTCCAACTCTTGCAATGTCACCATATCCGGTCGAGATTTAAAATAAGAGCTCTGAGACCCTAAATATCAAATTTCGTTAAGATCTGATCAGTCGTTTGTAAGTTTAAAATACCTAATTTTTCTATTTTTTCTGAAGTAACCCCCTTCCAACTCCCCCAAAGAGAGCCAATCCGGTCTGGTTATGTCAATCACGTATCTAAAACTTGTACTTATTCTTCCCACCAAGTATAATCACGAATTCTCTACACTAAGCGTTTTCCAAGATTTCCGGTTTCCTCATTCAACTCCACCCATTGTCTACGGTTTCAGTAAGGATTTAAAATAAGAGCTCGGAAACAAGAGGTCCCTCTAATTATTCAATTTCATTATGATCCAATCACCCGTTCGTAAGTTAAAAATACCTCATTTTTTTCTAATTTTTCCGAATTACCTAATTAGCCCCCTCCCCAGCTCCCGAAAAGAGAGCAGTTCCAATTTGGTTATGTCAATCACGTATCTAGGATTTGTGCTTATTCTTCTCACCAAGTTTCGTCCCGATCCCTATACTCTAAGTGTTTTCCAAGATTTCCGCCCCCCCCCCCACCCCCAGCTCCCTACAATGACACTGGATCTGGTCGGGATTTAATAAGAAATCCTTCTAAAAGTCAAATTTAATTAAGATCCGATCACTCTTTCGTAAGTTAAAAATACCTCATGTTTTCTAATTATTAGCAAATTACCCCCCCCCCCAAACTCCCCCAAAGAGAGCAGATCCATTCCAGCTATGTCAACTATGTATCTAGGTCTTTTGCTTGTAATTCCCACGAAGTTTCATCCAGATCTGCACTCAAAGCGTTTTCCAAGATTTAAAGTTACCCCGTCCAACTCCCCCCAATGTTACCAGATCCGGTCGGGATTTAAAATCAGAGTTCTGAGACACGATATCCTTCTAAATATCAAATTTCATCAAGATCCGATCACCCGTTCGTAAGTTAAAAGTACCTCATTTTTCTAATTTTTCTGAATTAACCGTGAAACTCTCCCCCCCCCCCCCAGATGTCCGAATCGAGAAAACGATTAATTAGAAAAAGCTTCTAATTTGATCTGGTCTGGCTCCTGATACGCCTGCCGAATTTCGTCGCCCTAGCTTATCTGGAAGTGGCCAAACTAGCAAAACTGGGACCGAGAGAAATTGCGACCGCTATATGTCACTTGGTAAATACCAAGTGCCATAAAAAGTATGCTCAAGTTAGAAGGTAACTTGTAGATATGGCTGTTGAGCCAATATGCAATAAGGGAATTTTTCAGGTTCTAGTTAATTTTTGATTTTTCTTTTTGTTTTAGCACAAATCCTGCAGCAATGATATCTAAAATCTTCAACGTTATTTTTGCAAATACTTTATTTACACTATCTTGTTACTTTCGTCTAAGTCAAGTTGATCCTACATTTAAGAGTACTGTTTGATAATTGACAGCTGAGAGTTGAAATTAAAAAACAAATAATGTTTATAATGTTTGCATAACGGAATAGTGTTTATTAATGTTTACACCAAAGTGAACAAGAAAATCCAATAGCAAAATAGTCCGAACAATTTTGTGTTAAAAAAACAACACTGCCTCCTTTATTCCTGCCATTACAAATGCATACGGTCATATGCAATGACTGACCAGGTCATCCCCTCATCCCCGGTAAATTTTCTTTGCCCTAACTATAGATCAATAGATCCATAGGTACAAAATACCTCCCATTAACAACGTATATGGGCCTATCTTTCATAATATGCATGATATATATATATATTATTTAAATGGCGCCCCAACAAAAGCCGCACTAAGGACCATCGTAACAAATTTCCTTCTCCCAGCCACGCCACTAATAGTTAGTTTATGCAAGAAGCAATTGTTATCGATCTCAAAACGAATTAGCTGATTTCACTTCTTTGTTATTTTTATGTTAAGACTTAAGCTTAGACTCTTAAAAAAATTTACATGGATACTTGTAACTATGCAGGTTTTTGAATATACATGTTTTTATTTACATTTTTAGTCTAGTTGGATAATCCCTTCAAAGAGAACAATTATTATCTTGCTACGTCCCTTACAGAAAATATGGGAGTGTGTACGGTTTACTAGTTGCATTAAACTTAAAACTTAGCCGCCGTATCTAGCAAGCGTTTATAATGCATTTCCTGCTCCGCATCTACTTGCCCTTGCACCATTTTTGCCTCAAATGCCTTTTTGGCGAAATATTTAACCTCTCTGGACTAGCAACAACTCCCTATCCTCGCGGTAGGGAGTTGCTAGTCCAGAGTCCGCGGTGCAGAAAAAAAAACGAGAGATATCAGAGGCATATTATTGGCGAAGGCACCTCTGAAATCGTCCTTCGTCGATAATATGCCTGGTACTACATATAATTGTCTTATTTGTATTTTTTTCTTTTTTTTCCTGTCAGTTCTTCTTTGTTCTCGTTTTGTTTGTATTTGAGAAAATTTATTTGTTTATTTCCCTTTTCTTTCTTTATACTCCATCAGTGTTGTATTTTAAACTTACGATGGGCAATAAATTGATACATACATACATACATACAGAAGTGTTGCCTCGAAGTATTTTAGCCAGCTATGAGAAATGCATCTATAATTCTTACTGACTCTTAACACTGAAAGTAGCCCGCTCTTTCGATGGGCAATAAATTGATACATACATACATACATACTGAAGTGTTGCCTCTAAGTATTTTAGCCAGCTATGAGAAATGCATCTATAATTCTTACTGACTCTTAACACTGAAAGTAGCCCGCTCTTTCGATGGGCAATAAATTGATACATACATACATACATACAGAAGTGTTGCCTCTAAGTATTTTAGCCAGCTATGAGAAATGCATCTATAATTCTTACTGACTCTTAACACTGAAAGTAACCCGCTCTTTAAAATCTAGAGTCCAAGGTGCATTTCATTGTACAGCATTAACGTCTTGAAAAACTATGATGTAGTTACCGGCAAAATATATGAGGCTTAACACCCTCCGTCTTACCCCCTTCCCTGTGGAAAATGAAGAATTATACCAATTTATCACATTTTTAATCAAATACAAGCTAAGAAACATATTCTTTCCCTATAAGATTTCCTCTCCCTAAAACAAGTTTGGAAACTTCACTTCATGCCCCTCCCCCTAAAAAACATAAGGAACATTACAGCAAGTTCATATTAATTTTGAATCACCTTAAGTCTAAGAAATATATACACGGTTGCACTACCCCTGCATTACCTATATACGGGACGAGAGATAATATGGCATTTTTTAAAAAGAGACTATCAAAGGCTCTCATAGAATCGTATTGACTTACAGCTTTTTGAGTCCTACTCTGTAAATCAGTTGACACACTTAAAGAAAAACGACGATTGAAAAATTACGAAGAAATATTTCTATATTTATACACAGGTTTAACAAACCAACTGATAAACCTTGCGCTTAGTTTAAAAATGTGTCTCCAGTTTCGTATATCAAAGAGTGCAATTCAGGTTTTACTTCTTACGGGTCACAACTCAGAAAACAAGGTATATATTCAGGTCAGCTTCTGTGTTTGGCGTTGCATAGACTTAATTGATCCAACTTCATATCATTTTTCTCATATGTAAATAAAATATTTAACACTTTTTCAAAAATGTAAAATTCATATCAATTTCAAACAGTTCTTGGTAGTAAAATTTGACAAGTGACTTGGCAACAAGTGAGGAACGACTTTGCCTATTAGTAACCAAAACTTTAAAAAACAAAATTTGGATGAGAATAGATGCATCAAAGATGCATCTGCTTTTTATGCTAATCCCAAATATATAAAAACCATTAAGCTTAATGTTGTCCATCAAAAGCTACAAGCCTGAGAAAACTTGCCGGAATTTTAAAAAGTGGAAAAAAAAATAAAAAGTAAAAAATATTAGTGAAAATCCCGTAAAGAAAACCAAACTGTACAGCTTTCAATCTCTCATTTTAAAATTGTGGAATTTTACATTTTCCCCAAGAAGAAAGATCACAGGTGCGTGTTTATTCGTATTCAGACAACTTATCATAAAATAAACTGGTCATTTTTTTTGCCGCAGATTTTTTTTGTCATTACTAAGGCTGTCGTAGGACAACATGACATGGGTTTTCACTGCCCTCGGACCAGTGTTGTGCCAAGTACTTCTTTTTTTACTTAAGTACAAGTACCAAGTACTCAGAGAAATTTTTACTTAAGTACAAGTATTAAGTACTTCTCTAAGGATCTACTTAGATAAGATAATATTTATTTGCAAAAGGCTAACACAAGCTCTAAAGAGCCGAATTCGCTTTATATGTCACTAAAAGCTAAGAAAAAAAAATATCAAAATAGTACATTAAGTCAAACACTTAAAATTAAAAGGGATTAAAAAAACAAAATCATCAAAGATAAAGGGCAACTTAACAATTAAATTACAAAAACACTGCAGTAAATAAAAAAGAATAAAAGCGGCAATAGAGGAAAAGGGGAATTTGGCAATTAATCACGAATTATTATTAAGGTGTCCCAGAATAAAGGGTATAAAACTTTTGCGAAACCTTTCTGTAACAGCATGGATCGGAGAGTAAGTTGGGATTGCTAAGGAGGCTGACCGGGGGAGTCGGAGTCTAATGGGATTGTGAAAATCAGGGAGTAAGTCCTCAGTACGGGGATTGGAAATGACTGATTTAGCAAAAAGCAGGCAAATTTTTTCCCTCCTTTCTTTTAAGGTGGTAATGCGCGCAGCTTTAAGGAGGAAGGAATTTTGCCTTCTTTGTAAATGATCCTGAGCGAACGCTTTTGGACCGACTCGATTTTGTCACTAAGTTCATTTGAAAGTTGCGAATGCCAGACCGGACATGCATATTCCAATAACGGCCTGATAAAGGATAAGTAAACACGGAGGGAATGTATCTTAGGACAATTAAATTTGTTTAGTAGCTTAAAAATGGATAGTGAAACATTTGCTTGTTTAACAATGTTGGATACATGTGTTTCCCACTTAAGATCATTAGAAATTGTGACACCAAGAAGCTTAACATGTTTCACTAGCATTTCGCTTGGGATCGGATCGCAAAAAGCAGGAGTAGATTTCAAGAAGTTGATTGTCCTTATCTGTGATTTAGTGGGATTTACTGTCATATTTAGATTCTTAGATTCATCCGAACATTGGGTTAGGATTTCAACGGGGTCACTTTTAATATTCCTTTGACATACTTCAAGGATCGACAAGTCATCAACATATTTCCATCTTTGGGGGAATTCCTTGCCAATTTCGTTAATCATGACAAGAAATAATAGTGGTCCCAATAGGGTTCCTTGAGGTATTCCAAAGTACCTAGGGAGGGGGTTAGAGAAGGTATTTTTGTATTTTACAACTTGTGATCTGTCTGAAAGGAACGATATAACAATATTTACTAAGAGTGGGTCAATGTCAAAGTTATCATGTAGTAAACGAATTAGGATAGTGTGCTCAACTAAGTCAAACGCTTTTTGGAGATCGACTAAAACCAGGTTTAGCCAAACATTTGGTTTCTTTAGTTCACTTAGGATCGTGTGAATCAAGTGTACAAGGTAATGGGTGGTGGAGGTTTTTCTTAAATTACCAAACTGTCGGATGTCAATGCGTGGTATAATTTTAATTTTAAGCCAGTCACAAAGGAACCCTTCGTAAAGCTTAGAAAAAACTTGAGTGAGTGTAATAGGACGCATGTTGGTTATAGTCAGACTGGAAGATTTCTTTGGGATGGGTGTTATAAAACCTAGTTTCCAGCAACTTGGGAATTTACCAGATTTTGTAATTTGGTTAAAAATATCAGATAAAGGTCCAGCAATTGTGTCTGAAAAGGCTTTAATCAAGTCAATTGGGATGTCTCATGGGCAAGTACTTGATTTTTTGAGCTTTTGGATTTTATTTATAATATCAGAGGGAGAAATTTGGGGGAAAGAGGTGGAGGGAGGAATAGTTTGACCTGAGCCAGTGAAAGGGGGGGAGACTTTGTACTATGGACGCAAGATGCAGGTTAAAATCGTTGGCTATCTTGTAAGGGGGCTCAGGGAGATGAAAATTAACTTCAACAGAGTTGAACTCAAGTATCTCGATTTTAACTTCAGTATTTAAGTACTCAAGTACTAATGTTTTACTTACAGTAAATATCACGCAAAACATTTCTTTAATATCCGTTTCCTTTCCAACTAGACAAGATAAGCAAGGCTCTGCCGAGAAATCGACTGCTTTTCAGAAAAACCGATAGTTTTCATGAAAAAAAATCAATTGGTTTCATGAAAATCGAATTTTACTTCAGTTAAGATATAAAAAGAAAATGATTTACCAATAACATTCACTACAGCTTCATCATAACTTAACTTAATTTCTTAGTTGCTCCTTTCAATAGCAGAAGCTTTTCAAACGTACCATCTCCGAGCATTTTTCTTTTTGGAGTAAAAATTCCAACACCTACCGAAAAAAGTCGTTCTGCAGATGCAGATGAAAGAATGATAAAGTTGCACTTCCTGAAAACTTTCATTACCCTTGGGTACACTTTGAGCACAGATAGTTTCTTTCGCCTCTCATTCAAATATGATAAAACCTCCACCTTCACACAATTGGTTTCACGGCCACGGTTGCCACGAGTTGTTTCCATATCACTAAGATCAAAGTATTCATCTCCAGACACTAAGGTTTCCAACTGTTTGGTTAACCAAACTCTTGGAAAACTATAGGTTCTATCACTATCTTAGCTCTTTGACTATCTACCTTGGTTCTACTGCCCTAGCAATTTCGCATGGACGGATAATGGATAGACACATATATTAACAAATGAACTAACGACATTTTTATATAATCCTAATATGGGGGGATTAATGTCAGGTTTGCTTCTTACTCAGTCTGAATATCTGTCTTGGCTTTTTCTACAATTAGCCATGACTTGATGCCCAAAACTATTCCATTTTAATTCAAAATCAACGAGAATGAAAAGAATGGGAGGCAAACAAGCGTCTAAATTCAAAATGGGGCCATTCTGCAATGAGTGTCAGGCAAGGCAATTGATTCAATTTATAAATTTAGAGATTTGCACTATTAAAAATTTAAACTTAATGTTAGTTAAACAACAAGTTGACTTAAATTTGCTAGGGGAATAAGTGTCCAAAGCCTACAAGGGTCTCCTATCTGCCTCAAAAGTTATGCATGTGAACCAAATTATAAGCTAAGACAGTTGGGCTTACAAAACTGATCTGTCTGTGCTTGTGTCTTGGGTTTGACTGTCTAGGCTTTTTCACAAGCTCAGGTAGTTTTACAAACAAAATACCCAGATACTCAGTAAAATGGTATTACCCCTGACTAGGCAGCCGAGGAAAGAAAAAAAGCAGAAATATTCATTAATTAAAATTAGAAATTTGCAACCGGAACCCCTGCCGATAATCCACAGACCTTATATGAGGGATCACTATAGATACTGCACCATCCTTAAGAAGTTTCCCTCTATCACAAAATGTTTTCGTTCAATATATATGGTAGTTCCCTCAAGATAGCGTCTTTTTTTGAAATTTCGCCCCGGCCTGGGAGCCGCTGTTCTCAAAGACTAAAATCTTCATCCGCTAACATATAGGTAGCTCAATTCGTCGCATCAGCCCTGCGTTATGCCGGTATAATTGTTCTGTACCATGAAGAAAGTACTTTAGTACTTAAGTACCCTTAATTATTTCAATTGTTTGCTTAAGCATAAGTATTAAGTACTTTAGAAATTTTTTACTTAAGTAGAGTACAAGTACTCAGATTTTTTACTTAAGTAATTACTTAAGTACTTTTACTTAAGTATTTCCCAACACTGACTCGGACTAACTGTCATTATATTTCCTTGCCATTGGATAAGCTGGCATTAATTTCTTTTTTATGTCATCGGACAAATTACTATTGTTTTTATTTGCCATTGGACACATGATTATTGATTTTTATCATCATCAAATAAAGCGACATTGTTTTGCGATCGGACAAAGTGGTATTATTTTTCTGCTATTGAACATATGGTCATGAGTGAGGTTTTAACAAGCGTCCAGCCCCTCTCCTCCATCCTTTTGAGTAAAAGGATAGTTTATAAGACGTTTTCATAAACATTACACTCAGGCTCCAGCGTTAATGGCAAATTTCAGAGCTGAGGTTAAAGCTATTCTTGAGCATTTTATCTGCTGGTTTTCGGACTGACTAGACTTGCTTACAAGACATATCCGCTTGGGAATTCAAACTCCAAGGTCCCCAGGCTCAGAGATTGAGAAATACAGCAGCAACTTTTTAACCACAACTTTCTTGAGCCAAGACCAAGGTCCAAAGCTAATCAAAACCGCACTTATTGTTTAATCTTCCATTTAAAACAATGTCATTGTTTTTATCTGTCATTGGACCGAGTATCAGTGTTTTTTTTGTTTTTTTTCGGCACGGAACAGAAGGTCACTAGTGGAGTTTTTGTAAACCTTCGAGTACTTCTTCTGTTGACAGGCTGGCTGAAAAGGAGGTTCTGGCAACCTAAATTTTATGCAGCGTTTTTTGCTCTAGCATCCCATGGCAAGAAGCAAAATCCAAAGCCGAGGCTCACGACTTTTTCTGCTGAGCTTTAGACTGACTTGACGTGCTTACACGGCGTTGGGGCTAAGGATGTACATTCCAAAGTCCAATGGCCCACGTAAGAAAGTGGAAGGATTGGGTGAAATCCCAGGGTCAAGCTGTACCGTTCAACAATGGTTATCAAGTCAGTAACATTGTTAACGTGATCTCACATTTTAAATTGTTATTCTTAAGACGATTTCTTTTGTATAGCCGAATCATTAATTTTCTATGAATAATGGTCTGTCTAAACAAGGCATAACAGTTCAGTCATTTGTGGAAAAAATTGTTGCTTTCCTTTGCAGTGGAGTGTTTTTTTTTTTTTTTTTTTTTTTTTTTTTTTTTAGGGTAACAAGTTTCTGTTATCGCTTAGATGATCGCTGTCTTCATAGGGGCAATCCTAGGAATACAATAAAAACCATACGCAGGACTATCCACCAATGGGGAGCAAGGATGTCACTTTATTTGGAAAGTTTCTATAGGGTTTTTGCACTTGTTAATTCTCACTGATTGTTTTCTACGATCTTCACAGTTGATTTTTAGGTTATTTCTCTCCTTCTTCTGAAACCATGTAGTTCAAATATTGAAATATAACTTATGACTCATTCGAGTGAATTTGATGCATTTGAGCGAATTTCGTTAATTTATTTAATTGATCCTAGAGGCGCATGGCTTTTGTGAGTTCTTAGAGGCATATATTGTATATTCTAGCTATGTTGGCTAATACGTTTTATTGCTAATAACCATTCATGATAGTTGTTAATAATGCCAGATTCTGAAATAACCAATAGCCTAAACAGGCGTGAGTATTTACGTTATTTTACACGTGATAAGCTAAATAATAGGCTCCGTAGCGAAGATGGAATTAAAGTCTCGAGAGTGCTCAAAGTAAATACAAGGTATTTTTAACATGCGTAGCTAAGAGTTATATTTTCTGTATGGTTTTTTGGTCGATTTTTTGAAGATGTTTATTTTTTCAAAAAAATCACCATCATAACCAAGCAAAGGTAGATCCAAGGAGGGGCCGGGGGGCCTGGCCTCCCCCAAGATTTTTCTGGTGCCCTTATTCCCATTCCGTTCTTTTTTATCTTTTTTTAAGTAAACTTGTCAATTTGGTCAATTATTCGTAGCTTATTTACGCAATTAACAACAAAAAAAGAAGCTTTCCTATGAACGTAAAGAGCAAAGTTGAAACTTAAAACAAACAAAAATTATTTATCTTCAGCAGGTTCAGTATATATCTGTGAATATGGCATAAAAAACCTTTGATTGCTGCTAGCTTCCCCCCCCCCCCTATTTTACGATTAAATAAAAAAAAACAAGCTTTTTTAAATGAAAGTAAGGAGCGAAATTAAAACTTAAAACGAACAGTAGTACTCCGTATATGAAAGGGGCTTTTCCTCTTCAACGCCCCGCTCTTTACGCTAAAGTTTTCTACTGTTTTAAGAAGTAGAGTTAAGAGAAAGAGTCAAACTTTAGCGTAAAGAGCGGGACGTTGAAGAGGAAAAGCCCCTTTCATTTACGGAGTAATTTCGGTTCGTTTTAAGTTTTAATGTCGCTCCTTACTTTCATTTTAAAAGAAACTTGTTTTTTTTATTATTTAATTCACATCTGGACTGGCTTCTTTATCCGAGTTTTAAAACGATAAACGAGCATGACTTTCAAATCATGGAAAATTTATGGCCAATAGACATTTTAAGGGACTCGAAAAGTCTAACTGACAGACTAGGCATTTAAATGCTCGACTAAAATGGAATTTCATCACACCTAAAAAGCTAATCGAAGGAGTTAAGGGGGGAGGAGGGAAGAGCTCCAACATGAGCGTCGCCATTCAGGGGCTCTAAGATACAAGAAAAAACATTTGAAAACTGTACAAAAATGAAATTGAGAAATGCTCCCATTTAAATTCCGGTAAAATAGAACTTCTAGTAGCATTCTTCTACGAAAAAATTTCCTTACTGGCCTTTTGGGCTTCAGTCCTTCCCCTGGAAGAACAATAATGGATAAAAACGTACATTTCTAGCATATTTACAAAAATGTGTAGCTTTTCTGGAGAATTTTTTTTCTTTCGTGAGGATATTCGACAGCTTAAATTTGCCATACATACTTATTCATTTTCCACATGTGTTCAAGTCACCCCCCACCCAGAAACAAATCCTGTCCACATACTTGTAGGCTTTATTAACACTGGATAGGGAATGGGAGATGCACATCACAAAAAGGTAAAAAAACAAGAGAAAATAAATAAAGCCACAAACAAAATAATAAATAATTGCAGGATACAGCGGGGAAACCATAAAAACATATCAGAGTGCAGAACTCCAAGGGCCACCCTTCGGACATACCCAAAGTTAATATGCATATAATAATCCACATTTATATCAAACATTTTTCAAGCCTCGCTGATGGCATTTTGGGTCACAGCATAGCGGGATGCTATTAGAATCCGAATTTATGAGCGCATTTCTTGAACTTCGGTAAATAAAAAATTGCGGTTATTAAATTTTTGGCGAAAATATTCTCTGCATGGGCAATGTCATTTTAAAGTAACCACGCCACGATATAATATAAGAGTATCAAAGTAGCAAAAATGCACATGATTTCTAACAATGAAACACTTCCGTGATACCCCCCACCCCATAGACATTATAATCATTTTGTGTATCAGCATTAATAAAAGATTTAAAAGAATTTCTTC
Source organism: Artemia franciscana (assembly GCF_032884065.1). NCBI lineage: Eukaryota > Metazoa > Arthropoda > Branchiopoda > Anostraca > Artemiidae > Artemia > Artemia franciscana. The sequence continues at coordinate 14,421,820 of NC_088878.1, read as the reverse complement.
CCCCTCCCCTCTACATTTTCAGGAACTGGTGCTTTTCTATAGACCCAAAATAAATTAGTTATAAGCTCATATATGCAAAATTATGTCCAAGTAATTGCTTGCTTGTCAGAAAACTTGGTACGAGTCAAACATGCTACCAGTGTTTAAGGTATTGTAGCTATCAAAGCAAACTATGCTGAAGACACCAATTTTTGTATCGAAAATACGTCAGAAATGTAAATTAATAAACTACAAACAAAAATTATCCCTTATAAGAAGGAGACCATTACCCGTCTCGGCCCCCACTCTCTACACTAAAATTTATATCTTTATTTGTTCATTACACAGCATAAAAATTAATCGCAAGAATGAAGAGGGGAGGTCTACCTCCGCTCCCAACCTCCCGCTCTTTATTCTCAAATATAATTTTGGCATAACAGTGCTTGAAAAATTAGGGCCCATTGTGCGTATTTGCTATGTGAAACACAATCGGATATTTCTAAATATAATGAGGAATTCTACCCCCTCCCACCAAAGGCGTTTCAAGAATTTTGTTAAGGATTTTCTATTTGGGGGGAGGAAGTACATAAAAAAGCGTATAAAAAATTCGCTTGAATGCATTTTTGTTGCGTTTTTATAAGTCACATAGAAACTTCATGGGGGGAGGTCAAATCCCAGAATCCCCCCTGGATACGGACTCGCCTCTTATTTAAACCTCTCTCTTTTCTCGAAAGCTCAATCTTTTTTCAGATTGGTTTGGCATTTACAGGACTACTGTTTTATCCCATAGTGAGAGGGGAGCCATAGCCCCCTCGGCACGGGGGTAAATATCGCAGTAACCCTTCCAAACAACAATTAATTCCACCTGCCAAGTCACTCAGAAAACCCCTGTTTCCATCCAACAAAAAACAAATATTTTATTTCCGTATTTTTTCCTTTTTTTTTGGGGGGGGGGAACTTGAGAGCGAATGAAATTCAATTTAAATTTAAATTATATATATATATATATATATATATATATATATATATATATATATATATATATATATATATATATATATATATATATATATATATATATATATATTTATATATATACTAGCTGTAGGGAAAGTACATTCTTTGCTGTCCCATTGTTTGTGCATTGGGCCATTGGTGGGGGCGCTTCGCCCCCCCCCCCAAGCCCCCCGCGCGCTTAAGTCGTTACGCGCCATATTAGTTACGCGCCATTGAAGTTGTGTCGCTATGTCCCACCTGTGAATATATATATATATATATATATATATATATATATATATATATATATATATATATATATATGTTTTTAACTACGTAAAACTTGTGAATATACAACATTCTTCGCTGTCCCATTGTCTGTGCATATAAATAGATTGTCAGGTTTACCGACTCTTGAACATGCAACATATAATGGTCCCTGGGAAAACAATCCGTATTCAGATCTATACCTCATGATTCTAGTGATTGCCCTTGAGCTTTGTTGATGGTGATTGCTAATCGACTATTCCCTGTGTCGCCGTCGTCGTTTATATATCCCCCTTGTGCCCCCCGGCGTCCCCGTTGTAGTTGTATCCCTGTGTCTCGGTCGTCATTTATATTCCATGTGTCCCGGTCGTCATTTGTGTCCCGGTGTCCCAGTCTGTGATTTCTCTTTGAGGGTCCAGGGCGTCATTTATATTCCTTGTGTCCCGGTGTCCTGGTCGTCATTTGTGTCCCTGTTTGTACATACATTCGTTTATGAATTGGTCTTTTTTTTAGGTTTTAGTTTTTTACCTTTTTTTAGTTTTTTTAGTTATACCTCATGATTCTAATGATTGCCCTTGAGCTTTGTTGATGGTGATTGCTAAAAAAAACATTCCCTGTGTCCCCGTCGTCATTTATATATCCCCCTGTGCCCCCCGGCGTCCCCGTTGTAGTTGTGTCCCTGTGTCCCGGTCGTCATTTATATTCCCTGTGTCCCGGTCGTCATTTGTATCCCGGGGTCCCGGTCTGTATATACATTCGTTTTTGAAATGGTATATGATGAAATAAATTTTTGTATTTTCCCCCTTTTTTTCTTTTTAGTTTTTTTTTTGGTTTTTACTTTTTTTAGTTGTTTAGTTTTTTTTCTTTTTTTTTCTTTTTATTTTTTTTAGTTTTGTTTTTCTCCTTTATTTTTCATTTTTTTCCTTTTTTCTTTCTTTTTTCTTTTTTAGTTTTTTTATTTTTTAGCTTTTTTAGTTTTTTTATTAGTTTTTAGTTTTTTTTCTTTTTAGTTTTTTTGTATTTTTACCTTTTTTTAGTTTTTTTTTTTACTTATGTCCTGGTCGTCATTTATACTCCCTGTGTCCCGGTCGTCAATTGTGTCCCGGTGCTTTGTTGATGGTGATTGCTATTCGAACATTCGTTGTGGCCCGGTCGCTTTCTCTTTGAGTGTCCTGGTCGTCATTTATATTCCCTACTAGCTGTTGGAATGGCACTTCGCGCCCAGAATCCCCCCTGGATACGGACTCGCCTCCTATTTAAACCTCTCTCTTTTCTCGAAAGCTCAATCTTTTTTCAGATTGGTTTGGCATTTACAGGACTACTGTTTTATCCCATAGTGAGAGAGGAGCCATAGCCCCCTCGGCACGGGGGTAAATATCCATCTAACCTTTATATCATCTGAGGTATTTTTTAGTTAGGAACTTGGGCATAGAAATGTATTTTCGAGGTTTTAGGTACCCCGTCCCCGAGGAAAACATCCACTGATTTTCCGCTAACTGTTAGTACATAACTATTCAAATAGGTACAACTATTTGGGCGTAAAGAACCGTTCACTTTGCAAGAACTACATCTGCCGATGCGTGGAGTTCGCATCTAACATTCATTCGATGCAGTCGTATTTCGCTAGCTCCGATAATTAGTGACGTGTGATTTTTGGCATGAGTATTTTGGATGCTTGGATATTTTTTAACAGTACGGTGAAGAAATCAATTAGCAGGTCTGTAAACGACTTTTGATAAATTTGAGCTACAGATAATGGCTAAATTTAGTATTCATGATCTGGCTCTAGTAAAGTTTCGAGGATTCCCCGATTGGCCAGTTCGTATTATTGAGGTTTTGGATCCAAAGACTGCGAACTCAAAGTCAAAAGTCTTTAAGTGTCTGGTTTTTTGCTACGGGTCCCGTGACACCCAGTTTGTTCTTGAGTCACAGTTTATGCAGTTTGAGGCAAATAAGACTGAAGCAACGAAATCTACTAGCAAGGGCGTTAAGGGAGCATTTGATGATTTTATTCATCAACCAAACATTTATATAGAACTTTGCAAAGAGAAGCTAAAAACCCAAATTCCAATTCCTGGGCAACAAACTATAGCGGGATCGTCGGCTATTATTACTCGCATTTCCGCGACAGAACGGGAAATCCAAAGTGTGATGGAAAATCCTGCTAAAAAAATACACGAAAAGCTGGATGAAAAACTAGTGGCCACTGCTGCTGGTAGGCAGTCTCTATTCAGTGACACTTTGCATGCCATAAAAGCTCAAAGTTCAACTATGGTTAGTGAAGTTTATTCAGCTTTGATTGTTGTGTTTGAACCGAAATTCTTATCCCTCAGTAACGAGCTGAAATTCCCAAGAAATCAAATAATATTTCTTGAGGGGAGATTTAAGAATGCAGAGCAGAAATTAGATATGTATGATCAGGACTTAAGGCTCGATAGTCTTCTTTTCAATCGTATCAAACAGCCTCCAAGTAGTGACTTAAAGTCTGTAATCAGGGGTGTGATTCGCAATAAAATGGAAATATCTGAATTGTCTGATGGTGATATTGTGGAAGTGAGAAGATTTCAAATAAACAGTTCTACAACTCGTCAAGATGCCATAGCTCCGGTCCTAGTCAAATTCAGGTCGAAAGAAATAGCCCAAAAAGTTTTTAAGCTTAAGTCGAAACTAGTGCGGACTGGTATATTTGTATCAGAAAATTTAGCAAAGCAGAGACGGGACATTCTGAACCTAGCACGTGAAAAATACGGTAATAAACAAGTGTGGTCTGATCAAGGCTGAATTTATATACACCTTGCGAGTGATGCTTTCCCCCGTCACTTATGGTGACTCGCTTAGATTTATTTCTTTTCAATAGGAATCAGTACAGTTTATATTGTTCTTATTTCTTGATAATTAGTTTTGCCGTTACACCAGAAGGATCGGTTGGATGAATTAGAAAATAATGCTTTAGATGTTAATGAAATTTAGAGTGTAAAATTGCTCAAAGATAGTGTTGTAAAATGCCCTGAGCCAGTAAGAAAAAGTCAGTATGTATCATTTGAATTTCCAATACGGAAAGAAAATAAGTGTTTACGTGTGTCTGAATGGAATTACCGTGTTACGTCATCGTCTGAGGATATTGCAAATTTTTTGTCTGCTATGAATAGTAGTATTGATGTATTAGGTATTTGTGAAACGTTTTATCTATGGACAGCTGTCTCTCGTCTAACATTTTTCCAGGTTACCAAATGATTTCGAAGGTTAGAAATCGGATGAGACAAGGAGGTTTGTCTTTTTTGTTGAAAAATGGAACAAAATTTGAAGAAAGGGATGATTTATGCCTTTGGATTGAAGGGAAGGTGGAAATTTTTTTCTGTGGAAATTGTATTTGTTGAGAATAAAAAGATAGTAATTTGTTTGGTTTAAAAACCACCTAGCACTCCCTCGGTTGAGTTCCTTGATTTATTTGATGATTATTTATGTAAACTTCTATCTGTAAAAAATGAAGGCATAATCATGGGTGATTTTAATTTTGATTTGTTATGTTTGAATAGCTATAATTTTGAATTTTTAAACTTGATGTTATCGCATGGTTATTTTCCAATGAATCGCCTTCCTTCTAGAATAACTGAACATTCTGCTACTCTTATTGATAATGTGTTTCTCCCTTCAAATTTAGTTCCTGATTCTTATTGTGATATCATGATCCATCCAGGATCTGATCATCTTCCTGTTTTATGTACGATAAAGCAACGGAGCCCGACTTACAAAAAGTCTAGGCGCAAACTTATAAGAGATCTTCGGCCGGCAAATTTACATGGGTTCCGTGAACAAATAAGTGTAATATCGTGGGAGAAAGTGTATGAAGAACCGGATCCCTCGCGTGCCCTCGACAACTTTCTTGGGATAATTACTCCGATATTTGAGTCTGCTTGTCCCTTGAAACATACTAGGAAAAAACAACGAGATATCCACTGAAAACCCTGGATTGATGATGAAGTCGTTGAAGCTATAAATGCTCGTAACGCTTGCTTCTTTAAAAGTTTAAATGACTCATCTGAAGAAAGTAAAAATGAATATATTCGTCAACGAAATTTAGTGGGGCACTTGGCAGACCATTAACGGCGTGATTAAAGGCACAGGTAAACATTATGGCCTCATAAATGCTATCACTGTGGAGGGTGTTACAGTTACTGATAAGCAGCAGATTGCTGACGAGTTTGGTAAATTCTTCTCTGGTATTGGAAGTAGAATCAGGGAAGACACTTCTCACGGAGACCCAGCGAAAAGTGACACGCTCTTTGAAGATAATCGAGGTGAGCATCATAAATTCCAATTTGAAAAAGCGTCAGTTGAAGAATGACTAGAAAAATTGCTTGCATAAAATGAACAACCCTACACTAAATAAGGATGGAAAATTGAATAATAAATTGCTTTCAGGACATGTAGAGGAAAAAAATTTATGAAATCTTCTTAAAATACTGACTCCGCGAGCTAATTTTGAAGATAAAACTTTGCAATGATGAATCCAACTAAAATTTACATCAAAATAAAATCCTAGATATCTACATTGAAAAACCTGACTAATGGAAACACCTCGTAAAAGAATACTATGACAGTTATTTACAACTTTACCAATACGACTAATTATCATATAATTAGTCTTCTTAGTATTCACTGCAAGAAAACTATGCTTTGTGAACTGAGGTAAATTCTCCAAAGCTACATTAGTTATCTCTATAAGATCTTCGACATATTCCCCAATCACTGTAAGCGCTGTGTCATCTGCAAATATGTAACTACGGCACAAGGAATGTAAAAACGCATTGTATCCACGTATATAAGAAACAGTAAAGGTCCTAATACCGAACCTTGGGGCACTCCACAATTCACATTGAAGGGTTTCCCTACCACACCATCTATCATAACTTTGATAGACCTACCATGCAAGTAAGACCCAAACCAATCCAAACGCTTCTCACGGACTCCCAAACAAGCTAGCCTACTTAATAAAAGAATAAAATCAACGGTATCAAATGTTTTTTTAAAATCTATGAACACAGTAAGAGGGATAAGATTCCTTTCTAGGGCACTATTAACGCACTCCATTAGATGGTATGCCGCATGAACAGTTGAATGTTTAGTTTTGAAACCGAACTGTGACTCACTTAATATTCCGAGCTTGTCTAAATATTCATACAGCTGTCGATGTACTATTTTCTCGTATATCTTTGAGAATAGTGGTAACAAGCTTATAGGTCGATAGTTCGTCATATCTTGCTTATTGCCTGATTTGAACAGTGGTAGGACCTTTGCTTGCTTAAGCGCTTCAGGGAATTGGTCGACTTCAAGTGACAGGTTAACGAGGTAGAGAAGACATGGTAGTAGATACACTGAAACTACTTTGAATGCTTTCAGATTCAAACCGTCAATACCAGCAGCATTTGACTTTAAATTCTTCACAATTTTTGTTAATTCTTCAACTGACGCTTTTTCAAATTGGAATTTATGATGCTCACCTCGATTATCTTCAAAGAGCGTGTCACTTTTCGCTGGGTCTCCGTGAGAAGTGTCTTCCCTGATTCTACTTCCAATACCAGAGAAGAATTTACCAAACTCGTCAGCAATCTGCTGCTTATCAGTAACTGTAACACCCTCCACAGTGATAGCATTTATGAGGCCATAATGTTTACCTGTGCCTTTAATCACGCCGTTAATGGTCTGCCAAGTGCCCCGCATATCACCTTTTTGTTCATTTAATTTTTCGATGTAATATTTTTTTTTTTTTTGAACGTCTTAACTTATTCACTAAATTTCGTTGACGAATATATTCATTTTTACTTTCTTCAGATGAGTCATTTAAACTTTTAAAGAAGCAAGCGTTACGAGCATTTATAGCTTCAACGACTTCATCATCAATCCAGGGTTTTCAGTGGATATCTCGTTCTTTTTTCCTAGTATGTTTCAAGGGACAAGCAGACTCAAATATCGGAGTAATTATCCCAAGAAAGTTGTCGAGGGCACGCGAGGGATCCGGTTCTTCATACACTTTCTCCCACGATATTACACTTATTTGTTCACGGAACTCATGTAAATTTGCCGGCCGAAGATCTCTTATAAGTTTGCGCCTAGACTTTTTGTAAGTCGGGCTCCGTTGCTTTATCGTACATGAAACAGGAAGATGATCAGATCCCGGATGGATCATGATATCACAATAAGAATCAGGAACTAAATTTGAAGGGAGAAACACATTATCAATAAGAGTAGCAGAATGTTCAGTTATTCTAGAAGGAAGGCGATTCATTGGAAAATAACCATGCGATAACATCAAGTTAAAAAACTCAAAATTATAGCTATTCAAACATAACAAATCAAAATTAAAATCACCCATGATTATGCCTTCATTTTTTACAGATAGAAGTTTACATAAATAATCATCAAATAAATCTAGGAACTCAACCGAGGGAGTGCTAGGTGGTTTATAAACCAAACAAATTACTATCTTTTTATTCTCAACAAATACAATTTCCACAAAAAAAAATTTCCACCTTCCCTTCAATCCAAAGGCATAAATCATCCCTTTCTTCAAATTTTGTTCCATTTTTCAACAAAAAAGACAAACCTCCTTGTCTCATCCGATTTCTAACCTTCGAAATCATTTGGTAACCTGGAAAAATGTAAGACGAGAGACAGCTGTCCATAGATAAAACGTTTCACAAATACCTAATACATCAATACTACTATTCATAGCAGACAAAAAATTTGCAATATCCTCAGACGATGACGTAACACGGTAATTCCATTCAGACACACGTAAACACTTATTTTCTTTCCGTATTGGAAATTCAAATGATACATACTGACTTTTTCTTACTGGCTCAGGGCATTTTACAACACTATCTTTGAGCAATTTTACACTCTAAATTTCATTAACATCTAAAGCATTATTTTCTAATTCATCCAACCGATCCTTCTGGTGTAACGGCAAAACTAATTATCAAGAAATAAGAACAATATAAACTGTACTGATTCCTATTGAAAAAAAATAAATCTAAGCGAGTCACCATAAGTGACGGGGGAAAGCATCACTCGCAAGGTGTATATAAATTCGGCCTTGATCAGACCACACTTGTTTATTACCGTATTTTTCACGTGCTAGGTTCAGAATGTCCCGTCTCTGCTTTGCTAAATTTTCTGATACAAATATACCAGTCCGCACTAGTTTCGACTTAAGCTTAAAAACTTTTTGGGCTATTTCTTTCGACCTGAATTTGACTAGGACCGGAGCTATGGCATCTTGACGAGTTGTAGAACTGTTTATTTTAAATCTTCTCACTTCCACAATATCACCATCAGACACTTCAGATATTTCCATTTTATTGCGAATCACACCCCTGATTACAGACTTGAAGTCACTACTTGGAGGCTGTTTGATACCATTGAAAAGAAGACTATCGAGCCTTAAGTCCTGATCATACATATCTAATTTCTGCTCTGCATTCTTAACTCTCCCCTCAAGAAATATTATTTGATTTCTTGGGAATTTCAGCTCGTTACTGAGGGATAAGAATTTCGGTTCAAACACAACAATCAAAGCTGAATAAACTTCACTAACGATAGTTGAACTTTGAGCTTTTATGGCAAGCAAAGTGTCACTGGATAGAGACTGCCTACCAGCAGCAGTGGCCACTAGTTTTTCATCCAGCTTTTCGTGTATTTTTTTAGCAGGATTTTCCATCACACTTTGGATTTCCCGTTCTGTCGCGGAAATGCGAGTAATAATAGCCGACGATCCCGCTATAGTTTGTTGCCCAGGAATTGGAATTTGGGTTTTTAGCTTCTCTTTGCAAAGTTCTATATAAATGTTCGGTTGATGAATAAAATCATCGAATGCTCCCTTTACACCCTTGCAAGTAGATTTCGTAGCTTCAGTCTTATTTGCCTCAAACTGCATAAACTGTGACTCGAGAACAAACTGGGTGTCACGGGACCCGTAGCAAAAAACCAGACACTTAAAGACTTTTGAATTTGAGTTCGCAGTCTTTGGATCCAAAACCTCAATAATACGAACTGGCCAATCGGGGAATCCTCGAAACTTTGCTAGAGCCAGATCATGAATACTAAATTTAGCCATTATCTGTAGCTCAAATTTATCAAAAGTCGTTTACAGACCTGCTAATTGATTTCTTCACCGTACTGTTAAAAAATATCCAAATATCCAAGCATCCAAAATACTCATGCCAAAAATCACACGTCACTAATTATCGGAGCTAGCGAAATGCGACTGCATCGAATGAATGTTAGATGCGAACTCCACGCATCGGCAGATGTAGTTCTTGCAAAGTGAACGGTTCTTTACACCAGGGCTTCTTAAACTGTGGGTCGCGACCCCCAGGGGGGTCGAGAGACTACTGAAAGGGGGTCGCAAAGATCTGATACTTTTCAATCATTATAAATAAAGTTTTAAAATCAGTATACACACTACATACAAATATAAATACAAATAAAAAAATCATACAAAATACTATTGTAGTATTATTATAACTTTTTTTTTTTTTAAAGTGGCAATGCAAAACTATTATGTAGGGCCTATAAATGAAAATATGGAAGTAGCATTTAAAATAATAAATACAATGTGCTCCTCGATTTCCAACTGAACCTTCGACATTGATGTCTGGCCGCCGGCGTCAGTGTTCGCAAGATAACTTAGTGATTATAAGTACCCAGACACCACATTGCCTTACAGCTTACATATACTGTTTGTTCTTCAGTTTGGCCTCAGCTTTGTCTTTGTAGTGACACGTGTCACTACAATTTTGTTTCATAATAATTTTAATTATTATGTTAAAGTTCAACTACATTTTGTTTAATTATTTATTATTATTTAACCATCATGGATAAATGGCTAATTAAAATTCCAATTAATAAGTCTGCCACGCCGGCACAACCAAGTTGGAGTGCTTCAAATCCGACTTCTAGCAAAACAAAAAAAAGAAAATATGACAAATCATATTTGCAGTATGGCTTTACATGCTCTTCTCACAACAATGAAGAACAACCAGTGTGCTTAATTTGCAAAGAAGTTTTGGCTGCAGAAAGCATGAAACCGTCAAAACTGCAACAACATTTGAATACTAAACATGCAACGTTATCAAAAAAGCCAATAGAATATTTTGAGCGTCTTTTGCAAACATCAAATAAAGAAAAGAACACTTTGGAGAAGTATGTTACTTTGAATGATAAATATCTATTGGCATCGTATGAAGTTTCGTATTCGATAGCAAAAACGAAAAAGCCTTCAACTTTTGGAGAGCAACTTTTACTACCTGCGGCTATAAGAATGTCTGAAATTGTTCATGGAAAACAGTATACTGCTGAAATTAGTAAAATTCCATTATCAAATGACACTCTGTCCAAAATAATTTTCAGACATTAGCAACGATCAATTTCAACAGCTTCTTATGAGGCTTAAAGACAGCTCAAAGTTTGCAATACAACTGGACGAGTCGACAGACATCCCAAAAATGGCACAGTTGTTACTTTTTGTAAGATATATTTATGAAGGAAGTATTCATGAAGATATACTGTTTTGTTGTCCTCTGGAAGGTCATACTCGTGGAAAAGATAAATATAAAAAAGTAAATGAGTTTTTTGAAAAAGAAGGATCAAATTGGAAAAAATGTGTTGGCGTGTGCACTGACGGTGCTGCAGCAATGACTGGACAAGATCTTGGTTTTACAGCATTTGCTAAAGCTGGAAATGATCATATTACATTTAGACATTGTATGATTCACCAAGAGGAACTTGTTGTTAAAAAAATTGCACTAGAATTAATGTTAAGTTTTTTGATGCTGTCAAAAACATTAACTTTATTAAAAGTTGAGCACTTAATAGTCGATTGTTTAAAAATTTGTGCATTGATATGGATTTGGATTATACAAGTTTATTGCTACATGCTGAAGTTAGGTGGCTATCAAGAAGTCGAAGTTTAAACGATTATTAACTTTAAAATATGAAGTTCTTATATTTCTAACAGAGCAAAATTCTAATTTGGCCGATTATTTTCACGATAATTTATGGCTTCTCAAGCTATGCTATTTGGCAGATATTTTTGATAAAATCAATTATATGAATTTATTGATGCAGGGAGTCTGCGTTAATATGTTTATATAAAAAATAAGCTTGAGGCCTTTGTTAAAAAAAATTCTTATATGGAAGAGCAGAGTGGAAAGTGGATCGCTCGAAATTTTTCCATTTACTGACGAGTTAGATGAGAATTAGTAACAATATTTCAAAAAAAGATACTCCTATAACAAAAATTATAGTTAATCATTTGAAGGATATGGAAGTTTACATGCATAGGTATTTTCCCAATGATATCGATACACAACAATGGATTTGCAATCCATTTTCAATTGAAATGGAAGAAATTAATTTTTTAAACTTAAAAGCACAAGAAGAATTTGCTGAATTAACAAGTGATATTACCTTGTGACTTAGATTTTCTCAAGTGCCTGTGCATGAATTTTGGATAGAAATCAAATCAGAATAACCCCTACTATCGGAAATGGCAATGAACAAATTACTGCCATTTTGTACAACGTATTTATGTGAATCAGCCTTTTCCACATTAACTTACATAAAATCAAAATACCATTCAACTTTAATAAACGTTGAAAATTTATTACGATCTGCACTAACTCAAATTGAGCCTAGATTTAATTATTTGTGTAAAAATAAACAATCACATCCGTCACATTAGTATTGTTTGATGTTAATAATATGTTTTTATTAAATATTACAAAAGTTTATTTTTTCTATTGAATAAATATATATGTAGTTTTATGTCATTCTATTTATTGTGTTTTATTATGACCGATATCCCGTCAACGTTTCCAATTATATATATGTGAAACGAATGGGTACATATTCTTTAATCCTTATTTTGTTTACATTGTAAAATAGTGCGATATTACGTCTACATATACGGTTAATATATATTTCATTATATGGAGGAGGGGGTCGTTTAAAATTTCCTAAGCTTGAAGGGGGTCGCTATATAAAAAAGTTTAAGAAGCCCTGCTTTACACCCAAATAGTTGTACCTATTTGTATAGTTATGTACTAACAGTTAGCGGAAAATCAGTGGATGTTTTCCTCGGGGACGGGGTACCTAAAACCTCGAAAATACATTTCTATGCCCAAGTTCCTTACTAAAAAATACCTCAGATGATATAAAGGTTAGATGGATATTTACCCCCGTGCCGAGGGGGCTATGGCTCCTCTCTCACTATGGGATAAAACAGTAGTCCTGTAAATGCCAAACCAATCTGAAAAAAGATTGAGCTTTCGAGAAAAGAGAGAGGTTTAAATAGGAGGCGAGTCCGTATCCAGGGGGGATTCTGGGCGCGAAGCGCCATTCCAACAGCTAGTAGGGAATATAAATGACGACCAGGACACTCAAAGAGAAAGCGACCGGGCCACAACGAATGTTCGAATAGCAATCACCATCAATAAAGCACCGGGACACAATTGACGACCGGGACACAGGGAGGATAAATGACGACCAGGACATAAGTAAAAAAAACTAAAAAAAGGTAAAAATACAAAAAAACTAAAAAGAAAAAAACTAAAAACTAATAAAAAAACTAAAAAAGCTAAAAAATAAAAAAACTAAAAAAGAAAAAAGACAGAAAAAAGGAAAAAAAATGAAAAATAAAGGAGAAAAACAAAACTAAAAAAAAATAAAAAGAAAAAAAAAGAAAAAAAAACTAAACAACTAAAAAAAGTAAAAACCAAAAAAAAACTAAAAAGAAAAAAAGGGGGAAAACACAAAAATGTATTTCATCATATACCATTTCAAAAACGAATGTATATACAGACCGGGACCCCGGGATACAAATGACGACCGGGACACAGGGAATATAAATGACGACCAGGACACAGGGACACAACTACAACGGGGACGCCGGGGGGCATAGGGGGATATATAAATGACGACGGGGACACAGGGAATGTTTGATTAGCAATCACCATCAACAAAGCTCAAGGGCAATCATTAGAATCATGAGGTATAACTAAAAAAAACTAAAAAAAGGTAAAAAACTAAAACCTAAAAAAAAGACCAATTCATAAACGAATGTATATACAGACCGGGACACAAATGACGACCGGGACACCGGGACACAAGAAATATAAATGACGCCCGGGACCCTCAAAGAGAAATCACAGACTGGGACACCGGGACACAAATGACGACCGGGACACATGGAATATAAATGACGACCGGGACACAGGGACACAACTACAACGGGGACGCCGGGGGGCACAAGGGGATATATAAATGACGACGGGGACACAGGGAATGTTTGATTAGCAATCACCATCAACAAAGCTCATGGGCAATCATTAGAATCATGAGGTATAACTAAAAAAACTAAAAAAAGGTAAAAAACTAAAACCTAAAAAAAAGACCAATTCATAAACGAATGTATATACAGACCGGGACACAAATGACGACCGGGACACCGGGACACAAGGAATATAAATGACGCCCGGGACCCTCAAAGAGAAATCACAGACTGGGACACCGGGACACAAATGACGACCGGGACACATGGAATATAAATGACGACCGGGACACAGGGATACAACTACAACGGGGATGCCGGGGGGCACAAGGGGGATATATAAACGACGACGGCGACACAGGGAATAGTCGATTAGCAATCACCATCAACAAAGCTCAAGGGCAATCATTAGAATCATGAGGTATAGATCTGAATACGGATTGTTTTCCCAAGGACCATTATATGTTGCATGTTCAAGAGTCGGTAAACCTGACAATCTATTTATGTGCACAGACAATGGGACAGCGAAGAATGTTGTATAATCACAAGTTTTACGTAGTTAAAAACATATATATATATATATATATATATATATATATATATATATATATATATATATATATATATATATATATATATATATATATATATATATATATATATATATATTCACAGGTGGGACATAGCGACACAACTTCAATGGCGCGTAACCAATATGGCGCGTAACGACTTAAGCGCGCGGGGGGCTTGGGGGGGGGCCAAGCGCCCCCACCAATGGCCCAATGCACAAACAATGGGACAGCAAAGAATGTGCTTTCCCTACAGCTAGTATATATATATAAATATATATATATATATATATATATATATATATATATATATATATATATATATATATATATATATATATATATATATATATATATATATATATATATATATATATATATATATATATATATATATCTATATATATAAAAATAAGTTGTCTGTGGATGGATGGATGGATGTGTCAGGTGACGTCACCTGAAAAAACTGGATCAGGTGACGTCAAAACTGAAAAAACTAAAAAAAGGCAAAAACTACAAAAAAAACTAAAAACTAATAAAAAAAATAAAAAAGCTAAAAAACTAAAAAAACTAAAAAAAGGCAAAAACTACAAAAAAAAAACTAAAAACTAATAAAAAAGCTAAAAAACTAAAAAAACTAAAAAAAGGCAAAAACTACAAAAAAAACTAAAAACTAATAAAAAAAAATAAAAAAGCTAAAAAACTAAAAAAACTAAAAAAACTAAAAAAAGGTAAAAAACTAAAAAAACTAAAAACTAAAAAAAACTAAAAAAATAGGAAAAAACTGAAAAATAAGCTAAAATAAAGGTAAAAACCAATAAAAAACTAAAAAAAAACTGAAAAAAATAAAAAAAGGCAAAAACTACAAAAAAACTAAAAACTAATAAAAAAAGTAAAAAAGCTAAAAAACTAAAAAAACTAAAAAAAGGTAAAAAACTAAAAACAATAAAAAATAAAAAAAAAATAAAAAAAAGGAAAAAACTGAAAAATAAGCTAAAATAAATGACGACACTCAAAGAGAAAGCGACCAGGACAAAAGGAATGTTCGATTAGCAATCAACAAAGCACCGGGACACAGGGAGTATAAATGACGACCAGGACATAAGTAAAAAAAAAAATTAACAAAACTAAAAAGAAGGTAAAAACTACAAAAAAACTAAAAAGAAAAAAAAACGACACTCAAAGAGAAAGCGACCAGGACAAAAGGAATGTTCGATTAGCAATCAACAAAGCACCGGGACACAGGGAGTATAAATGACGACCAGGACATAAGTAAAAAAAAAAATTAACAAAACTAAAAAGAAGGTAAAAACTACAAAAAAACTAAAAAGAAAAAAAAACTAAAAACTAATAAAAAAACTAAAAAATCTAAAAATCTAAATAAACTAAAAAAGAAAAAAAAAGGAAAAAATAAAGGAGAAAAACAAAACTAAAAAACGAATGTATATACAGACCGGTACACCGGGATACAAATGACGACCGGGACACAGGGAATATAAATGACGACCGGGACACAGGGACACAACTACAACGGGGACACCGGGGGAAACAGGGGGATATAAATGACAACCGGGACAAAAAAACTAAAAAGAAAAAAAAAACTAAAAACTAATAAAAAAACTAAAAAATCTAAAAATCTAAATAAGCTAAAAAAGAAAAAAAAGGAGAAAAACAAAACTAAAAAACGAATGTATATACAGACCGGGACACCGGGATACAAATGACGACCGGGACACAGGGAATATAAATGACGACCGGGACACAGGGACACAACTACAACGGGGACACCGGGGGAAACAGGGGGATGTAAATGACGACCGGGACACCGGGACAGGGAATGGTCGATTAGCAATCACCATCAACAAAGCTCAAGGGCAATCATTAGAATCGTGAGGTATAGATCTGAATACAGATTGTTTTCCCATGGACCATTATATGTTGCATGTTCAAGAGTCGGTAAACCTGACAATCTATTTATATGCAAAGACAATGGGACAGCAAAGAATGTTGTATATTCGCAAGTTTTACGTAGTTAAAACCATATATATATATATATATATATATATATATATATATATATATATATATATATATATATATATCTATCTATATTCACAGGTGGGACATAGGGACACAACTACAATGGCGCCTAACTATTATGGCGCGTAACGACTTACGCGCGCGGGGGGGCTTGGGGGGGGCGCGAAGCGCCCCCACCAACTAGGTGTTGGGGTGGCGCGAAGCGCCACCCCAACAGCTAGTATATATATATATATAATTTAAATTTAAATTGAATTTCATTCGCCCTCAAGTTCCCCCCCCCCAAAAAAAAAGGAAAAAATACGGAAATAAAATATTTGTTTTTTGTTGGATGGAAACAGGGGTTTTCTGAGTGACTTGGCAGGTGGAATTAATTGTTGTTTGGAAGGGTTACTGCGTCCAGGAGCAGGCCATGTGCAGAATCATTTTTCTCTTTGTTTTTTTTTCTCTTTTTTAAATCTAACTCCTATGTCTAAGGGGCTACTCCAAGCGAGCGAAGGCTTAAGAAGGGTTGATTGTTATGTTACATTGCTTTTTCTCAGTGTTGTCTTTGTGTGTTTTTTTATAGTTTTTTTCTTGAATAACCCCTGTTAATAAATTGGATTGAATACACACACAAAAACATACCCGCCCACCAAATTGCTTAAATTTGATATATATATATATATATATATATATATATATATATATATATATATATATATATATATATATATATATATATATAAATAAGTTGTCTGTGTGTGTGTGTGTGTTTGTGTGTGTGTGTGTGTGTGTGTGTCGAGTGACGTCATGTTTGTGTGTCGAGTGACAAAATTACAGACCGGGATATCGGGACACAAATGACGGCTGGGACACCGGGACATCTATATATATAAAAATAAGTTGTCTGTTTGTGTGTGTCTGTCGAGTGACGTCATGTTTTTGTGTCGACTGACGTCATGTTTTCAACTGACGAAATTACAGACCGGGACATCGGGACACAAATGACGACCGGGACACCGGCACATCTATATATATAAAAATAAGTTGTCTGTGTGTGTGTGTGTCTGTCGAGTGAGGTCATGTTTTTGTGGCGACTGACGTCATGTTTTCGACTGACGAAATTACAGACCGGGACATCGGGACACAAATGAGGACCGGGACACCGGCACATAGGGAATATAAATGACGACCGGGACACTCAAAGAGAAAGCGAACGGGACACAAGGAATGTTCGATTAGCAATCACAATCAACAAAGCACCGGGACACAAATGACGACCGGGACACAGGGAATATAAATGACGACCAGGAAATAGGTAAAAAAAAACTAAGAAACTAAAAAAAAAGGTTAAAAACTACAAAAAAAAACTAAAAAAAGAAAAAAAAACTAAAAACTAATAAAAAACTAAAAAAGCTAAGAAACTATAAAGACTAAAAAAGAAAAAAAAGAAAAAAAGGAAAAAACTGAAAAATAAAGGAGAAAAACAAAACTAAAAAAAAGGAAAATAAAAATAAAAAAACTAAAAAGGTAAAAACTACAAAAAAAACTAAAAAGAAAAAAGAAAAAAAACTAAAAAAACAAAAAAAAGTAAAAACCAAAAAAAAACTAAACAGAAAAAAGGGGAAAAACACAAAAATTTATCTCATCATATACCAATTCAAAAACGAATGTATATACAGACCGGGACACCGGGACACAAATGACGACCGGGACACAGGGAATATAAATGACGACCAGGAAATAGGTAAAAAAAACTAAAAAACTAAAAAAAAGGTTAAAAACTACAAAAAAAACTAAAAAGAAAAAAAAACTAAAAACTAATAAAAAACTAAAAAAGCTAAAAAACTATAAAGACTAAAAAAGAAAAAAAAGAAAAAAAGGAAAAAACTGAAAAATAAAGGAGAAAAACAAAACTAAAAAAAAGGAAAATAAAAATAAAAAAACTAAAAAGGTAAAAACTACAAAAAAAACTAAAAAGAAAAAAGAAAAAAACTAAAAAAACAAAAAAAAAGTAAAAACCAAAAAAAAACTAAACAGAAAAAAGGGGAAAAACACAAAAATTTATCTCATCATATACCAATTCAAAAACGAATGTATATACAGACCGGGACACCGGGACACAAATGACGACCGGGACACAGGGAATATAAATGACGACCGGGACACAGGGACACAACTACAACGGGGACGCCAGGGGGCACAGGGGGATATATAAATGACAACGGGGACACAGGGAATGTTCGTGTGTCGACTGACGTCATGTTTGTCGACTGACGAAATTACAGACCGGGACATCGTGACACAAATCCTGGACAGACCGGGACATCGGGACACCGGGACATAGGGAATAGCACAGGGGGATATATAAATGACAACGGGGACACAGGGAATGTTCAATTAGCAATCACCATCAACAAAGCTCAAGGGCAATCATTAGAATCATGAGGTATAACTAAAAAAAAACTAATAAAAGGTAAAAAACTAAAAACTAAAAAAAGACCAATTCAAAAACGAATGTATATACAAACCGGGACACAAATGACGACCGGGACACCGGGACACAAGGAATATAAATGGCGACCGGGACACTCAAAGAGAAATTACAGACTTAGACATTGGGACACAAATGACGGCCGGGACACAGGGAATATAAATGACGACCGGGACACAGGGACACAACTACAACTGAGACGACGGGGGGCACAGGGGGATATATAAATGACGACGGCGACAAAGGGAATTGTCGATTAGCAATCACGATCAACAAAGCTCAAGGGCAATCACTAGAATCATGAGGTATAGAATCATTCTTCGCTGTCCCATTGTCTGTTCATATAAATAGATTGTCAGGTTTACCGACTCTTGAACAAGCAACATATAATTGTCCATGGGAAAAACAATCCGTATTCAGATCTATACCACATTTTTCTAATGATTACCCTTGAGCTTTGTTGATGGTGATTGCTAATCAAATATTCCCTGTGTCACCGTCGTGATTTATATAGTCCCCTTGTGCCCCCCGGCGTCCCCGTTGTAGTTATGTCCTTGTGTCCCGGTCGTCATTTATATTCCCTGTGTCCCGGTCATCATTTGTGTCCCGGTCTGTAATTTCTCTTTGAGTGTCCCGGT
This sequence comes from Artemia franciscana, assembly GCF_032884065.1. Lineage (NCBI taxonomy): Eukaryota > Metazoa > Arthropoda > Branchiopoda > Anostraca > Artemiidae > Artemia > Artemia franciscana. The sequence continues at coordinate 14,402,524 of NC_088878.1, read as the reverse complement.
CGTCATTTATATTCCCTGTTTCCCGGTTGTCATTTTCTCTTTGAGACGCAAGCCTATTTTCGCGTTCTTCTTGTGATTCCTCGGCACGCTTTCTTTTCTTACTTTCTCTATTAGCCGCAAGCCTTTTGGCATTAACTCTTTGAGCAGCTTCCTCGTCTGTTTCTTCTGCCATTGTAGGATTGATAATACAATTTCTCTTTTAATTGATTCTTTGAGCAGCTTCCTCGGCTGTTTCTTCTGCCATTGTAGGATTTATACTGAAATTTCTCTTTGAATTGCCCTCTTATATACTTATAAAGACGTCATATACAAAGCCTTATATATTTATAATGACGTCATATGCAGACAAATACACAAACATACAACTTATTATATATATATATATATATATATATATATATATATATATATATATATATATATATATATATATATATATATATATATATATATCTATATATATAAAAATAAGTTGTCTGTGTGTGGATCTGTGGATCAGGTGACGTCATGTTTGTCCGCATATGACGTCTGAATTATTTCACACTAATACAAAATAAGAAAAAAAACTAAAAAAGGTAAAAACTACAAAAAAAAAACTAAAAAGAAAAAAAAACTAAAAAAGCTAAAAAACTAAAAAAAACTAAAAAAGGTAAAAAACTAAAAACTAAAAAAAAATGAAAAAACTAAAAAAAGGCAAAAAGTACAAAAAAAACTAAAAACTAATAAAAAAACTAAAAAATCTAAAAAACTAAAAAAACTAAAAAAACTAAAAAAAGGTAAAAAACTAAAAAAAAACTAAAAACTAAAAAAGAAAAAAACTAAAAAAAGGAAAAGACTGAAAAATAAAAGTGAAAAAGAAAACTAAAAAAATATGAATAAAAATACAAGAAAATAAAAAAGATAAAAACTACAAAAAAACTAAAAAGAAAAAACGAAAAAAAACTAAAAAAGCTAAAAAAATAAAAGAAGCAAAAATCTAAAGAAGGTAAAAACTACAAAAAAAAAAGAAAACAAAATAAAAAAATCTAAAAAAGCTTAAAAACTAAAAAAAAACTAAAAAAAGATAAAAACTAAAAAAAAACTAAAAAAAGGAAAAAACCATAAAATAAACTAAAAACTAATAAGAAAAAAATAAAAAAAGCTAAAAAACTAAAAAAACTAAAAAAAAACTAAAAAAGGTAAAAACTAAAAGAACTAAAAAAGAAAAAAAAACTAAAAAAAGGAAAAAACTGAAAAATAAAGGAGAAAAAGTAAACTAAAAAAATATAAATAAAAATAAAAAAACTAAAAAGATAAAAACTTCAAAAAAAACTAAAAAGAAAAAAGAAAAAAACTAAAAAACCTAAAAAAAGGTAAAAACCAATAAAAAAAAAACTAAAAACAAAAAAAGGGAAAAAATTAAAAATTTATTTCATCATAAGTTTTCAACTGACGAAATTACAGACCGGGACATCGGGACACAAATGACGACCGGGACACCGGCACTTAGGGAATATGAATGACGACACTCAAAGAGAAAGCGACCGGGACAAAAGGAATGTTCGATTAGCAATCAACAAAGCACCGGGACACAAATGACGACCGGGACACAGGGAGTATAAATGACGACCAGGATATAAGTAAAAAAAACTAAAAAAACTAAAAAAAACGTAAAAACTACAAAAAAACTAAAAAGAAAAAAAAATAAAAACTAAAAAAAAACTAAAAAATCTAAAAATCTAAATAAACTAAAAAAGAAAAAAAATAAAAAAGGAAAAAAATAAAGGAGAAAAACAAAACTAAAAAACGAATGTATATACAGACCGGGACACCGGGATACAAATGACGACCGGGACACAGGGAATATAAATGACGACCGGGACACAGGGACCCAACTACAACGGGGACGCCGGGGGGCACAGGGGGATATAAATGACGACCGAGACACCGGGACACATGGAATATAAATGACGCCCGGGACACTCAAAGAGAAATCACAGACTGGGACACCGGAACACAAATGACGACCTGGACACAGGGACAAAACTACAAAGGGGATGCCGGGGGGCACAAGGGGATATATAAATGACGATGGCGACACAGGGAATGGTAGATTAGCAATCACCATCAACAAAGCTCAAGGGCAATCATTAGAATCATGAGGTATAGATCTGAATACGGATTGTTTTCCCATGGACCATCATATGTTGCATTTTCAAGAGTCGGTAAACAATCTATTTATATGCACAGACAATGGGACAGCAAAGAATGTTGTATATTCGCAAGTTTTACGTAGTTAAAAACATATATATATATATATATATATATATATATATATATATATATATATATATATATATATATTCACAGGTGGGCGCGTAACACAACTACAATGGCGCGTAACTCACACAACTACAATGGCGCGTAACTAATATGGCGCGTAACGACTTACGCGCGCGGGGGGGCTCGAAGCGCCCCCACCAACTAGGTGTTGGGGTGGCGCGAAGCGCCACCCCAACAGCTAGTATATATATATATATATATATATATATTATATATATATATATATATATATATATATATATATATATATATATATATATATATATATATATATATATATATATATATATATATATATATATATATATATATATATATATATATATATATATATATATATATATATATATATATATATATTCGTTTTTTCGGCCCCATCGTCATTTATATATCCCCCCTGTGCCCCCCGGCGTCCCCGTTGTAGTTGTGTCCCAGTCGTCACTTATAGTCGACAAACATGACTTCAGTCGACACACACTTCCCAGTCGTCATTTGTGTCCCGGTGTCCCAGTCTGTAATTTCTCTTTGAGTGTCCCCGGTCGTCATTTATATTTCCTGTGTCTCGGTCTGTATATAACATTCGTTTTTGAATTGGTATATGATGAAAAGAATTCAGACGTCATATGACTTACAATGACGTCACTCGACAGTCAGAGAGACAGATAGATAGACAGACAACTTATTTTTATATGTATAGATAGATTTGGTTGAAATTAAATTAATAAAAGAGAATCAAAAGGTAAGTTTTGACAAATAATAAACCTCCTCCCCTTTAAACAAGAGCTAAGAGCTAACATGTCACTTGTGACGAGGCATGAAGAGCTAAGAGCCAAGACATCATATGGTATGAGCTCTAACAAAATTCTATGAATCAATAGATTGATTTAAAAGAAAAATAAGAGGCTTAATGCCGGTAAGGATTTAAAATAAGAGCTCTAAGTCACGATGTCCTTCTAAATATCAAAATTCATTACGATCAAGTAAATTTGTGCAGCTCCCTGACACGACTACTAATTTTCATGGTTCTAGCATGTCCAAATAACTGAAGCACCAAACTTGCCAAATAACTGAAACCCTCCCCCCAAGTCCCTCAAAGAGAGCGAATCCAGAACGGTTCCGTCAATCACGTATCACGGACATTTGCTTATTCTATCCGCCAAGCTTCATCCCGATTCCTCCACTCAAAGAGTTTTCCAAGATTTCCCCCTCCAACTCCCTCCAATGTCAAAAGATCTGGTCGGGATTTGAAATAAGAGCTCTGAGACATGAATTCCTTCTAAATATCAAATTTCATTAAGATCGATCAACTATTCGTAAGATGAAAATACCCCAATTTTCACGTTTTCCAAGAATTCCGGTTTCCCCCTCAAATCCCCCAATGTCACATGATCTAGTCGGAATTTAAAATTAGAGCTTAAAAGCACAAGATCCTTTTAAATATCAAATTTTATTAAGATCTGGTCAACCTTTCGTAAGTTACAAATACATCAATTTTCAAAATTACACCCCCCTCCCCAAAATCCACCAAAGAGGGCAGAACCGGTCCATTTATGTCAGTCATGTATCTTAGACAGGTTTTTATTCTTCCCATCCAGTTTAATCTTGATCTCACCGCTTTAAGTATTTTCAAAGATTTTCGGTACTCCCCAAATGATCCACTCCGATGAGTGATCGGAGTGATCCGATCACTCATTCGTAAGTCGAAAATACGTCATTTTCTCTAAATTTTTATAACTACCCCCCCCCCCCCCGAATAGAGTGGATCCGTTACAATTATGTAAATCACGTATCTAAGACTTCTGCTTATTTTTCCCACCAAGTTTCATCCCGATCCCTCCAATCTAAGCGTTTTCCTTCATTTTGAGTCCCCCCACCAAAACTCCCCCCAATGTCACCAGATCCAACCGGGACTTCAAATAAGAGCTTTGAGACACGATATCCTTCTAAATATAAAATTTTCTTGAGATCCGATCACCCGTTCGTAAGTTAAAAATACCTCTTTTATCTAATTTTTCAGAATTAACCCCCCCCCCCCCAACTAACCCAAAGAGATCGGATCCATTCCGGTTATATCAATCATGTATCTAGAACTTGTGCTTATTTTCCCCACCAAGTTTCATCCCGATCCCTCCACTCTAAGTGTTTTCCAGGTTTTAGGTTTCCCGCTCCCAACTCCCCCCGATGTCACCAGATCCGGTCGGGATTTAAAATAAGAGCTCTGAGACACGATATCCTTCTAAATATCAAATTTCATTGAAATCCGATCACCCGTTCGTAAGTTAAAAATACCTCATTTTTTCTAATTTTTCAGAATTAACCCCCCCCCCCCGGAACTACCCCAAAGAGAGCGGATCCGTTCCGGTTATGTCAATCATGTATCTAGGACTTGTGCTTATTTTTTCCACCAAGGTTCATCCTTATCCCTCCACTCTAAGTGTTTTCCTAGTTTTAGTTTCCCCCTCCCAACTCCCCCCCCCCAATGTCACCAGATCTGGTCGGGATTTTAAATAAGAGCTCTGAGACACGATATCCTTCTAGATATCAAATTTTATTGAGATCCGATCACCCGTTCGTAAGTTAAAAATACCTCATTTTTTTAATTTTTCAGAATTACCGCCCCCCCCCCCAACTACCCCAAAGAGAGCGGATCCGTTCCGGCTATGTCAATCATGTATCTAGGACTTGTTCTTATTTTTCCCACTAAGTTCATCCCGATCCCTCCACTCTAAGTGTTTTCCAAGATTTTAGGTTTCCCCTCCCAACTCCCCCCTCAATATCACCAGATCAGGTCGGGATTTAAGATAACAACTCTGAGACACGACATCCTTCCAATCATCAAATTTCATTAAGATCTAATCAACCGTTCGTAAGTTAAAAATACTTCAATTTTTTTATTTTTTCCGAATTAACAGGCCCCCCACTCCCCCCTAGATGGTCAAATAGGGAAAACAACTATTTCTAATTTAATTTGGTCCGCTCCCTGATACGCCTGCCAAATTCCATCGTCCTAGCTTACCTGGAAGTGCCTAAAGTAGGCACTATATAAAGTACTAAAGTAGTCATAATATTATAAGAAAAATCTCGTTTTCGGGGAAAAATTAATTATATAATTAAACTTGCTTGCTAGTTGAAGTCCGGATTCTGAGGGTAGATCTTCATCTTCAGATTGTGTTTTCTTTTTTTCGACAGATTTGTTTTTATTCTCTTTCTTAACGGCCCATGGATTTAGGGTGCGATTTCTAAGCGTCATTGATGGGGGTATGATAAGGCAACTTACAAAATTGATTTATGTTCACGGTGGATTTTTTTTGAACTGCCCCTGCTCCATCTCCACTCAGAAAAATCCCACATTTTAGTTTTGTGAGTGATTAAATAGCGAATGACTCATAGGGCTTTTGTGTGAATATATCTATCTATTTATTTTAATTATATAGCTAATTAGGTTAAAATTAGATGAATGAAAGAATTAAAAGTAATTTAAGCCAGGAACAGATCCACGGGGTTGGAGGGGGTGACCCTCAACCAAAATATTTCTGGTATCCTTATTCCGTTCTTTTTTCTTTTTAATCTTATTTAAAAGAAACTTGTCAGTTTGGTGCCCACCTCGAGTCACTTTGGCATCCTTGATCCAGCGGCTCCCGCGCCAAGATTTCGCTCTTGATCAGTTAGAGATTTGGACACGAAACTGCGCGCACGATCAGTTTACGAATCATAAGATAAACCTCGTTTTCAGAAAAAACAATCATATAATTAAAAGTGCTTGCTTGGAGAAGTACTGATTCTGAGGTTCAGGTTCATTTTAATAAGAAAATAAGTTACAAAATGTCCAGAGCCCGGCTGAGAAGACAAATTCGTAATGCACGGGATGGAAAAAAAGCTTCTTTAAATAAATACAACATCCATACTTCACTACATGCAATTCTAACAAGTGTAATTAAACATATTCCCCCGTCAATTGCCCGGTCAACAGCTCCACCCGTTGAAGCGTCCAGCGACAAAAACATAAAAATAAATAAAAGATACCAAGAACCCTGGAGAATGCCTAGGTCCAGTATCATAAACAAGAGCTAAGAGCTCATATGGCACTTGTGACGAGGCGAGAAGTGCTAAGAGCAAAGAGATCATATGATATGAGCTCTAACAAAATTCTATGAATCAATAGATTGATTTTAAAAGGAAAATAAGAGGCTTAATGCCGGTCAGGATTTAAAATAAGAGCTCTGAGTCACGATGTCCTTCTAAATATCAAAATTCATTAAAATCCGATCACCCACTCATAAGTTATAAATACCTCATTTTTTCTAATTTTTCCTCTCCCTTTAGCCCCAGATGGTCGAATCTGGGGAAACGACTTTATCAAGTCAAATTGTTCAGCTCCCTGACACGCCTACCAATTTTAATCGTCCTAGCACGTCCAGAAGCACTAAACTCGCCAAATCACTGAACCCCTCTCCCCAACTCCCCCAAAGAGAGCGAATCCAGTACGATTCTGTCAATCACGTATCAAGGACATTTGTTTATTCTATCCACCAAGCTTCATCCCGATTCCTCCAGTCCAAGTGTTTTTCCAAGATTTCCCCCTCCAACTCCCCCCAATGTTAAAAGATCTGGTTGGGATATGAAATAAGAGCTCTGAGACATGAATTCCTTCTAAAAATCAAATTTTATTAAGATCCGATCATCTATTCGTAAGATAAAAATACCCCAATTTTCACATTTTCCAAGAATTCCGGTTTCCGCCTCCAACTCCCCCCAATGTCACAAGATCTGGTAGGAATATAAAATTAGAACTTTAAAGCACAAGATCACCCTTTCGTAAGTTACAAATAACTCAATTTTCGAAATTACCCCCCCCCCAATTCCACCAAAGAGAGCAGATCCGGTTCGGTTATGTCAGTGACGTATCTTACACAGGTTTCTATTCTTCCCATCCAGTTTTATCCTGGTCTCACCGCTTTAAGTATTTTCTAAGATTTCCGGTCCCCCCAACTGCCCCCCACCCAATTACGCTTGATCCGGTTGAGATTTAAAATAAGAAATCTGAGTTACGAGGTCTTTCTAAATATGAAGTTTCGTGAAGATCCGATCACTCCTTCGTAAGTTAAAAATACGTAATTTTTTTCTTATTTTTTAGAATTAGCCCCCCCCCAATAGAGCGGATCCGTTCCAATTAAGTAAATCACGTATGTAAGACTTTTGCTCTTATTTTTCCCACCAAGTTTCATCCCGATCCCTCCAATCTAATCGTTTTCCATGATTTTAGGTTCCCCACCCCAAACTTCCCCCAATGTCACCAGATTCGGTCAAGATTTAAAATAAGAGCTTTGAGACACGATATCCTTCTAAATATCAAATTTCATTGAGATCCGATCACCCGTTCGTAAGTTAAAAATACCTCTTTTTTCAAATTTTTCAGAATTAACCCCTCCCCCGACTACCCCAAAGAGAGCGGATCCGTTCCGGTTATGTCAATCATGTATCTAGGACTTGTGTTTATTTTTCCCACCAAGTTTCATCCCGATCCCTACACTCTTAGTTTTTTCCAAGTTTTAGGTTCCCCCCTCCCAACTCCCCCCCCCCAATATCACCAGATCTGGTCGGGATTTTAAATAAGAGCTCTAAGACGCCATATCCTTCTTAATATCAAATTTCACTGAGATCCAATCATCCGTTCGTAAGTTAAAAATACCTCATTTTTTTTATCTTTCAGAGTTACCCCCCCCCCCCCCCCAGCCACCCCAAAGAGAGCGGATCTGTTCCGGTTATGTCAATCATGTATCTAGGACTTGTGCTTATTTTTCCCACCAAGTTCCATCCCAATCCCTCCACTCTAAGTGTTTTCCTAGAATTTAGGTTTCCCCCTCCCATATCTCCCCCAATGTCACCAGATCTGGTCGGGATTTAAAATAACAGCTCTGAAACACGATATCCTTCTAAACATCAAATTTCATTTAGATCTGATCAACAGTTCGTAAGTTAAAAATACTTCAATTTTTCTATTTTTTCCGAATTAACCGGCCCCCACCAGGGCTGTCACTTACTTGAAGTACTTTTACTTGAAGTACTACTTAAGTAAAATTTTCCATTACTTGTACTTGTAATTAAGTAAAAACTCTAGGGTGTACTTATTACTTGATACTTAAGTAAGATTACGAAATACTTATTACTTAAGATACTTTTAATGTACTTGTTTTTCAAATACTTTACCTTTGACACGAAAATTTTGTGTGTGTGTGCTTAGGCAATGTACAAGAAAACATCACCTTTAGATTTAGAGCAAACTCAGATATAGCTTTTGTGTCTGTGTGCCATGGCGATGTACAAGAAAGCATCAACCTTTAGATTTAGAGTAAACTCAGATATAGCTCCATGCCCTATTTTTGGACATGAAATAAGGTGTTTGTTTTTGACGAAAAAAAAACGTAGTATGATTAACACTTGGTTTAATTTTTGTTTAAAAGTTATATAACAAAGAAAATTGAAATTATTTCACAGTTCACAGGTCGACAGTGAGCTAAAATTACTTGTTTTGTGCTAAATGTTGCATACTGTAGTCCATTCGGGCTTATATTTCTGACATTAGTGTTTAAGTTTTGTCATCTCGTAAACTCAGCCAGATTTCTACCATTTCATCATCTTCAGGACCATATTATTGGTAAAACTACTGAAGCTATGAATCTTTGCCCATCTAAATGTTGTCTGCAATTAACAAGTCTAGGGAATTCTAGCTGGATCCAATGCGGTGGTATTTTGTCAAATTCGCTCCAGCAAATTCAGGTATTCAGACGAATTAGACTTTAGATTTGTCACTCCATTCATAAGTTATAGGCCCTACTAAATTAAAGGAAAACCCAACTTTCTTAAGACTTGAAACCCTCTCCCCCTCGCCCTATTTGAGATAGGGTTTGTGATACCAGAGCTTGATATGAGCCCTGATCTTAGGCATCTTTGGTCTAGTTTTCATTCGGATCCGTTACTCCATTTGCAAGTTATATTAATTAAACAGAAAACTTAAATTTTTAAGGAATTAAAACCCACTCCCTTGTTAAATTTGAGCTAGGGTCTTTATCTCAAAACTTGATATATTTCATGGTCTTAGGCCTCTTTGGTTCAATTTTCATTCAGATTCATCTCTCCAGTCGCAAGTTACTCTGAATTAAACAAAAAACTGTTTTTAGCAGGTAAAGCCCTCTCCCCCTTGTGTTATTTGAGCTAGGGTCTTCATCTTTCAACTCGATGTGTCTCATGATCCTTGGCACCAAATCTGGCCATCAAAATTTCCATCCAAATCCAACCAGTGGGTCTCCCCCTATACGTGAATATACAGACAGACGGACAGACAGACAGACGAATGGACGGATTTTGCAACGTCTCAGGTAGCCATGTTGGCTCATTGGATCCATAAAAGGAAAACAGAAGCATATCATCATCCAGGCATCATCACCTATTTGGATAATGGAAAATATCCATTAAGATAGAATTTTTAGATCTGTCTGTATGTCCGCCCGTCTGTGCAATCGAGTATAGCAGGAGAACCGCCAGTCAGATTTGTATTAAAATTGAACTATTTGGATTAAAGTTGAGCTTAACTAGACCTATGTTGCCTGAGCAACGTGAAGTGTTGTGGCAACCTTTGTCTGGCTTCGCCGAATAAAGTGTTGCGAGAGCAACACTTTGGTTTTGTTTCTTTGCTATCGGTTGAACGCTAAATTTGTCAGCCTATCGAAGCTTTTAAAACGTTATGTTCAAAGAAGGTCGAGATTAGTAATCACATGATCAAAGGCTATTCCTCAGCGTTGAAAAAACAACAATAGCAAAAAATATCGAAAGAAGGGACTAAATTGACTTTACAGCCAGTTGAACTTTATCCTTTTCAATCGTAGACATCGTGACAGATCAAGACTTGGAACAATATCCTATAAAATCTAGTTGGTATTATAAAGCTATCCGTAACTTTTCAGGATCAAAATACCATACATGACACTCTATTAATTATTACGAAACTGCCTCCTTGTTTTACTTTATCGTTTGTACCCGGTGCGTAAACACTCAATTCTAGGTTACAATGAGTATGGGTAGGCTACACCAACTAGCTAAAGTTACAAACCCCTCTTCACAAAAGATGATTATAGCCTAACAGACGATTATTACTTACAAGTCCCCTACATGTCTTACCACTGGAACCAACTTGGTCTTATCATCAAATACACTGGAAACAAATATGGAAATACTGGATATGGAAACAAATACTGGAAATAACTGGAAACTGGAAATAGGTACACCGAATAGCAAAATTTGCATACCCATCACTGCCGAAGATGATTATGAGCTAACAGCTGACCTTTCCTTACAAGTCCCCTACATGTCTCACAATTGGTATCGGCTTATTTTTGGTTTCAGTGTGTACCCTACTACTGAAGTTATCAACACCTTGAAACTTTCAAACTAGTATATCTCATGAAGGAATTTTTGTATCAAAAAATGGATGACATATGCTTTAATCAGCTCATTAAGAGCTATCGAATGCCGTCGAAAAATAATTCTATCTGTCTTAGTTCAAAAGTTGATTTTTTTGCCGTAGGCCAACTTTCTAACGTCACCACGTGGAAAGGAGCAAAGGATAAGCTCAAAATTTCTTTAGCAATCACAGAACTTTTAAAGTTTAAGAGATATATCTGATAACATTTCTCTACCTCAATCCAAAGTCCGAAAAAACAAATGATAAACCCAGCGAAAATCACGGCAGCACTTTCGGACCCGTGGGAAAATGCCGCTTTTTTGCTTCTGTAAATTTTTCTATTTATCACTCAAAGAAATATATTGGCTGTGGGGCCGGGTAACTGCTGCTTATATTTAACACTTACAGATTTTAGTCCATCTTCAGAAGTGGTGCCTGCCTGCTTGCCTGCTAGAACGGAGTTTTCCACTCGAAAGCAGAAACATGATTTGATGAAACGAAAGCTTGGCTGCACAACTTCAGATACTCCTTTCTGAAATAGGCTACATAAATCCACTTCACTTCGCACACCATAGGCTCTGGCTCGTGGACAAGCAAAAACCATCCTTTTTGGCCCCAGGCAAGAGTTCTGCAGAGCTTTCCAAAATGTGATGCCATATTCATCAATCCGGCCTGAGGTCCACACTTTCCGTAAAAACCACACAGATTAGACCCTTACCAGTTTCCAGGAATAAGCCAAAATTGGCGGCATAGGAAAAAAAAAGGACAAAACCAAAGTGTTGCTCTCGCAACACAATTAGGGCGACGGGACTTTAAGTGTTAAAAAAAATCGACTTTTTCATTTAATTCACTATAACTTGCAAATGCAGAGATGACTTTAGATGAAAATTGAATAAAGATGCCTAAGGGTATGATATGCATTGAGTTTTAGGATGGAGACTCAAACTTAATTAGGGCGAGGGGGAAGGGGCTTTAAGTGCTAAAAAAGTTGAGTTTTTTGTTTGACCCAGTTTAACTTGTGAATGAAGTAATGAATCTCAATGAAAGTCAAGCTAAAGATGCCAAAACCATAAGACACATAATGTTTGGAGATGAAGACTCTAGCTTAATTAGGGAGAGGGAGCTTTAAGTGCTAAAAAAGTTGAGTTTTTCATTTCATTCAATGTAACTCGCGAGAGATTGATGGATCTTAGTGAAGATTGAACCAAAGGTGCGTAAGACCGTGACAGGCATCATGTTTTGAGAAGAAAACCCTAGCTCAAATAGAACGAGGGGGAGTGGGTTTTAAGTGCTGAAAAAAGTCAAGCTTTTGGTTTAATTTAGTACAACTTGCGAATGGAGGAACGGATCCAAATGGAAGCTTGACTAAAGATGACTAGGATCAGGGCTCATGTCGAGCTCTGATATCACAAGCCCTATCTGAAATAGGGCAAGGGGGAGGGGTTTCAAGTTTTAAGAAAGTCGAGGTTAGCTTCAGTTTAGTAGGGCCTATAACTACTTCCACCCATGGCTTGCCCAAAGCCTGGAAATAACCCTTTTCCAAAATAAGTCATACTGAAGCCAACCTTCAACCAAATATTCCATCCCTAGAGAAAAAATACTTTGTATGGCACTTGGTATTTACCCAGTGACATACAGTGATCGCAAATTATGTCGATCTGTCGGTCTGTCAGTCCCTGTCTTGCTAGTTTAGGCACTTCCAGATAAGCTAGGACGATGAAATTTGGCAGGCGTATCAGGGGCCAACACAGATTAAATTGGAAATAGTCGTTTCTCCGATTCGATCATCTGGGGAGAGTGGGAGGACAGATAATTTGGAAAAATTAGATCATATCTTAATTAAATTTGATATTTAGAAGGATATCATGTCTCAGAGCTCTTATTTTAAATTCCGACGGGATCAGGTGACATTGGAGGGGGAAACCTAAAATCTTGGAAAATGCTTAGAGTGGAGAGATCGGGATGAAACTTAGTGGGAAAAATAAGCACAAGTCCTAGATACGTGATTGACATAAACAGAACGAATTCGCTCTCTTTTGAGGAGTTGGGGGGAGGGGTAATTCTGAAAAATTAGAAAAAAATAGGCATTTTTAACTTACGAAGGAGTGATCGGATCTTGAATTTCATCGGATGAAATTTCATATTTAGAAGGACATCGTAACTCAGATCTCATGTTTTAAATGATCTCATGGGGGGGGGGGAAATCTTGGAAAACGCTTAGAGTGGAGTGTTCAGGATGAAACATGGTGGGAAGAATAAGCACAAGTCCTAGATACGTGATTGACACAACCGAAATGGATTCACTCTGTTTGGGGGAGTTGCAGGGGGTGTTAATTCGGAAAAAATACAAAAATTGATGTATTTTTAACTTGAGAGTGGGTGACCGTTCTTGAGGTATTTTTGAATTTGATATTAAGAAGGAACTCATGTCTCAGATCTCTTATCTTAAACCCCGACCAGTTCTGGTGACATTGGGGGAGATTTGGAGGAGGGAACTGGAAATCTTGGAAAACACTTAGAGTGGAGAGATCGGGATGAAACTTGATGGGTAGAATAAGCAAATGTCGTAGATACGTGATTGACGAGACCGGGCTGGATACACTCTCATTGGAGTAGTTAGGGATTCCAGTGCTTTAGAGAGTTCGCTACTTCTGGACGTGCTAGGACAATGAAAATTGGTAGGCATGTCAGGGACCTGCACAAATTGACTCGATAAAGTTGATTTTCCCCCATTCAACCATATATAGGTTGCAACTTCTGCCGTATTGTCTTCTAGTATATTTTAATGTGATCTTGTATCGTTCCTGCATCCCCTTAAAAGTTCGGTTTCTTACGGGAATATTGGTCTGTCTCCTGTTGGACTGTCAGTTAATGCGTCTAAATGCGAGTTTATTTGTTTTAATAGCCCTTGTGTGGTCGCTCCCTTCGTTGCTGGGACTGCAATTCTGCCATGTTCTTCTTTAGTTAGTTGGCTTGGTCTGTGTTTCGGTCCAATACTTTCCACTCCCTTTTCATCCCTAGTGAATAGAGCCGTGAAAAACCTACGCGTCGTCTACGGAAAAAATCCCCAAACAAAAAGTAATTTACGTAATTAAACAAGTAATGAAAACATTAAATGTCAATGAATAAGTGCATAATAAAGTGATCTCATTGCTTCAAAGGGAAGGGATGACCTGAGTATTCGCATTATCCCTATAATTCTCCCCAATTTCATCCGCAGATTAGATATATGAGGCTTCCATAATAAATTAGAGTCAAGGAGGACTCCGAGGTATCGCATAGTTGCTGCTCGTGAAATCTTTATTTTAAAATCATTTGATTCAATTAGTTGAAGCTCAGGAACTGCAGCGTTACAACGCGAGAAAACGACAAATTTCGTTTTATCAGCGTCAAGAGCTAGGTAATTCGACTCAAGCCACAATAGAAGATGGTTGAAAGCTTCCTCCAATGCAAGTTTCAAACAGCTCACATCTTTCCCTGCGACAGTGCACGCAATGTCATCCGCAAATTGCAAATTTAAACCAAATATTCTCATTGAATTATTCAGGTCGTTCACATAAATTGAGAAAAGTAGGGGACCAAGTATTGACCCTTGCGGGACACCAGCGGTATTAGATTGACGAGTCATTTCTGATGAAACGATGAAACATCACCTCCATCCACATACTGAGAACGGTCCTTAATATAAGATGCTATTAGGGATTTTGCTCGTCCTCTTATACCGTAATTAAATAAAAAAATAAGTTTTTTGAAATGAAAGTAAGAAGCGACATTAAAACTTAAAACGAACAGAAATTACTCCGTATATGAAAGGGGCTTTTCCTCCTCGACGCCCCGCTCTTTACGCTAGGGTTTTTTATTGTTTTAAAAAGTAGATTTGCGAGAAGGAATAAAACTTTAGCGCAAGGAGCGAGGTGTCGAGAAGGAAAAGCTCCTTTCATATACGGAGTAATTTCTGTTCGTTTTAAGTTTTAATGTCGCTCCTTACTTTCATTTCAAAAAACTTGTTTTTTTATTTAATTTCTGAAAGTTTCTCAATTAATGCATGTCTGATTTTGGCACTCCGTATATAAATTCTTAAAATGAAATTTGCATATTAATTCTTTTTTTGGCTAAATGGCTTTCTCTTAGTTTTGATCAGATGATTTTGATAAATAAGGGGTGGGGAAGGAGGCCTAGTTGCCCTCCAATTTTTCGGTTACTTAAAAAGGCAACTAGAACTTTTAATTTTTAACGAACGTTTTTATTAGTGAAAAATATACGTAACTTAAGAATTAACGTACGTAACAAACTTTTATTTTCTTATATTTTTGATTATATATATGAGGGGGTTTGTCCCCTCATTAATACCTCGCTCTTCACACTAAATCTTAAGTTTTGTCCCAATTCTTTAAGAATGACCCCTGAATCAGAAAGGCCGTAGAATAAATAGTTGAAATTACTAAAAATGATCAAACAGTTCGTGGTAACGAACTGTAGTAAGGAGCGACCCGGCTCAATAGTAACCAAAACTCTAAAAAATTGAATTTTAATATCAATAGCTGTATCAAAGGAATCGCATTTTAATGCTGATTTTAAATATATATGTTTCATCAAGTTTAGTCTTACCCATCAAAAGTTATGAGCCTGAGAAAATTTGCATTATTTAAGAAAATAGGGGGAAACATCCCCTAAAAGTCGTAGAATCTTACGAAAATGACACCATCAGATTCAGCGTATCAGAGAACCCTACTGTAGAAGTTTCAAGCTCCTATCTACAAAAATGTGGAATTTTATATTTTTTGGCCAGAAGACAAATCACGGGTGCGTGTTTATTTGTCTGTTTTTTTTCTTTCTTTTTCCCAGGGGTCATCGTATCGACCAAGTGGTCCTAGAATGTCGCAAGAGGGCTCATTCTAACGCAAATGAAAAGTTCTAGTGCCCTTTTTAAGTGACCAAAAAAATTAGAGGGCATCTAGGCCCCCTCCCATGCTCATTTTTTTCCCAAAGTCAACGGATCAAAATTTTGAGATAGCCATTTTGTTCAACATAGTCCAAAACCATAATAACTATGTCTTTGGGGATGACTTACTCCCCCACAATCCCTGGGGGAGGGGCTGCAAGTTACAAACTTTGGCCAGTGTTTACATATAGTAATGGTTATTGGAAAGTGTACAGACGTTTTCAGGGGGATTTTATTTTGTTTGGGGGTGGGGCTGAGCAGAGGGAGCTATGTTTGAGGATCAGTCCTTGGAGGAATCTGTCATGGGGGAAGAAAAATTCAATGAAAAGGGCGCAGGATTTTCTAGCATTACTATAAGAAAACAATGAAAAATAAACATGAAAACGTTTTTTTCAAATGAAAGGAAGGAGTAGCATTGAAACTTAAAAGGAACAGAGATTATTACGCATATGAGGGGTTCTAAAAATACTTTAGCATAAAGAGCGAGGTATTTAGGAGGAGATAAATAACTCGTTCTTTATGGTAAAGTATTTTTAGTAATTTCAACTATTTATTCTACGGCCTTTCTGATTCAGGGGTCATTCTTAAAGAATCGGGACAAAACTTACGATTTAGAGTCAAGAGCGAGGTATTAACGAGGGTACAAACCCCCTCGTATACATAATAAAAATATAAGATTATGAAAGTTTGTTACGTGAGTTAATTCTTGAGTTACGTATATTTTTTACTAATAAAAACGTTCGTTAAAAATTAAAAGTTCTAGTTGCCTTTTTAAGTAACCGAAAAATTGGAGGGCAACTAGGCCTCCTTCTCCACCCCTTATTTCTCAAAATTGTCTGATCAAAACTAAGAGAAAGCCATTTAGCCAAAAAAAGAATGAATATACAAATTTCATTTTAATAATTTATGTCCGGAGAGCCAAAACAAAACATGCATTAATTCAAAAACGTTCAGAAATTAAATAAAAAAAAAACTAATTTTTTTAGCTGAAAGTAAGGAGCGACATTAAAACTTAAAACGAACAGAAATTACTCCGTATATGAAATGAGTCGTCCCCTCCACAATCCCTCGCTCTTTACGCTAAAGTTTGACTCTTTGCAACAATTCTACTTTTTAAAACAATTAAAAGCTTTAGCGTAAAGAGCGAGGGATTGCGGAGGGGACAATCCATTTCATATACGGAGTAATTTCTGTTCGTTTTAAGTTTTAATGTCGCTCCTTACTTTCAGCTTAAAAAAATTAGTTTTTTTTATTTAATTTAGCATAAAGTGTGAAGTATTTATCTCCTCCTAAATACCTCGCTCTTTATGCTAAAGTATTTTTAGAACCCCTCATAGATAGATAGATAGATAGATAAGTGTATTTCAAAAGCCTAAGGGCCATATACACACAACAATATAAATAAATAACACACAAGCAAGAAAATTAAACAACAGTACAAATTACAAGCACTCACAGAAACAGAATACTACTACTACTACTACTACTAATAACTCACTGCAGCACCAAGCCGCCTGAGGCCAACACAGCTACGCACGCTCCTCCTCCAACCTAATCTATTTAAAGCCTCCCTCTTTACACCCTCCCAGGAAGTTCCCATTTCCTTTAAATCCTTATTTATGACATCCTCCCAACCCAGACAAGGACGACCTGCTTTCCGTGTAGCCCCAGACGGTTGGCCAAAAAGGACAATCTTCGGTAATCTGTCATCCTTCATCCGTAGAACGTGGCCCAGCCATCTCAACCTTTCTTTCATTATAGCCTCAGAAAGCGGGATTGAACCACACTTTTCGTACAACCTACTGTTTGAAATACGGTCAGTCAGCCGGGTACCCAGAACAATCCGTAGGCAATTTCTCTGGAAAACATCTAGTAAATTTTCATCTGCTTTTCGGAGTGTCCATGCTTCAGAGCCATATTTGACCACTGTCATCACTGTAGCTTCCAATATTCTAATCTTGGTTTGTAGGCTTATCTTTCTATTCTTCCAAACTTTTTTTAACTGTGAAAAAACACCCTGAGCTTTAGCTATTCTACTTTTAACATCTTCACTGCTCCCACCATCTTTACTAATAATACTACCAAGGTAACTGAAGCTCCCAACCTGATCAATCTTTTCGTTACCTAAGGTCACCTGTTCATCTTCACTTATTCCTAACCTTAGTGACTTAGTCTTCTTAACATTAATTTTCAAGCCTATTTTAGCACCCTGAACTCGTAAAACCTCTAAAAATTCATTCATTTTGCTCACACTTTCATCTAATATGCTTAAATCATCAGCATAATCTAAGTCCAGGAGCGTTCTTCCTCCCCATTTGATTCCATGGTCTCCAATTGCCTTTCCTGTGCTCCTTAAGACGAAGTCCATCAAAATGATCCATATAAAGGGGGATAGAACACAACCCTGCTTAACTCCTGATTTAATACAAAACCAGTTGCTAACCTCATTTCCTACCTTAACCGCAGCAGTATTATTCTCGTACATAGCGCAAATCACTTTAATGTATTTTTCTGGTATACCATATAACGATAAGACCTTTGTTAACGCTGTTCTATCAACAGAATCGAAAGCTTGCTCATAATCGATAAAACTAAGGACCAAAGGTGTTTGACAACGAAGGGACTTCTCAATTATTAACCTAAGAGTGAAAACATGGTCGACACATCCTCTACCTTTTCTAAAACCGCATTGTTCTTCCCTTAAAACTTTGTCTACAGCATGTCTCAGTCTAAAAAGTATCATATTACTCAGTAATTTGCTACCTACAGAGACCAGACTAATGCCTCGATAATTCCGACATTCACTCTTGTCACCTTTCTTATACAGTGGTTTAATTAAGGTTTTCCTAAAATCATTGGGTACTTCCCCTTTTTCAAAAATCATGTTCATAATCTTCAGTAGCTTATTCCTAACCTCAGAGCCACCATATTTAAGGAACTCATTAATCATACTATCAGCACCTGGGGCCTTATTATTTTTTAATCCTTCTAGTACTGTCGCTAATTCTTCCTCACTAAACAAATCTTCCTTCACATCCAAGGTATCACAAACTTTTTCATTTTCATCTATATCTTTTCCTGCAACTGTATCTCGGTTTAGCACATTCTCAAAATGTTCCACCCATCTTTCTTTAACTTTTTCCTTATCACTAATTGTGACCCCATTTCTATCTTTAACTGGGACTAGTCCGGATCGGCTACTTCCTTTCAATTTATTAACATGCCAGTATAATATTTTACTATTATGCCGTCTAGCCGCATCTTCCAGATCCTCAGCAATTTTATCCATCGCCTCCATTTCACATCTCCTTAGTTCATATTTTAATGCTTTCTCCACTTTCTTTACATTCCTTTTGTTTTCATACGACCTATCGCTCAGATAATTCTTATACAAACCCCTTCTACTCTCTATTAAACCTAAAGCTTTTTCACTAATATTCCTAGTTGCTGTCTTAGCACTCTTCCCTAGGACACCATCAGCAACTTCACAAATTGTTTTTCTGAAATTATTCCATCCATCTTCCACATTGTCAAATTTTAAACCCTCAAGTTTAGTACTCAACTGTTCCTGGAATTTTTTTCTCAAATTTTCATCCTGAAGTCTACCAACATCATAACTTCCCGGGAGGGAGTTACTCTTCCGAAATTTCAGCTTTAAATTAACCTTAGACACTACTAGATGGTGATCTTTACTTTTAACATCAATAACGGCACTCCTATACACCCTAGTATCTTGTATTGATCCTGCTAGTCTTCTGTTTACAATAACATAATCAATAAGGTTTGCTGTCTTACCATCACGTGAATACCATGTCAACTTATGGGCCATTTTGTGACCAAACACCGTATTGGTTATAACTAGGTTGTTATACCTACAAAATTGCAAAAGCCTATAACCATTACTGTTTTCTTTTCCTACACCAAAATTACCTAGGCTAGGATACCATCTATCCCTATTTCTACCAACCTGGGCATTAAAATCTCCTAGCAAAAACACCATATTTCTACCTGGTACCCTGTCTATTTGCTCCTGTAACTGTAAGTAAAATTCATCTGAGTCACTAGTATCTCCATCAGTTGGTTCAATGGGGGCATATACTACTATAACTGATACCCTAAACTTTTTAGTCATAAAATGAGCAATTAGTATTCTATTATTAATACCTTCCCAGCCTAAACAAGACTTAGCAGCTTCCTTATTCATCATGAGCCCTACTCCCTGTCTATGTACCCCATCCTTCCTTCCTGAGTAAACAAATTCTATGTCACCTAATTTCATGCTTCCTACCCCTGGGATATGAGTTTCTGAAACTCCTAATAAATCCAGTTCAAACCGTCTGAATTCGTCAGTCAAAATGTCGATGCGATAGTCATTTTTTAACGTCGTAACATTCCAAGTTCCAATTTTCATGTTCTTTAAATCTTTGAAATTATTTTGGCCTCAAGAAAAGCAGTGATCCCGGATACCAGTGCAGGATGGGGACCAACATATCTTCTCAAGTCTACACCAAAGCGCTTAAGCCGGCTTAGAACCGGACAGCAAGAAGTCCCTGGGACCTCCAGTAAGTTGGAGGCTTTGTGCAATCCTGGGCCCATCTTGGTCACAACATGGTTTTCAGCACTTGGCGATGCTCTTCTATCAACAAGAGTCGAAATCCTGCACAGACAGTCCCAAGCCTATTACCTCCGACTCATTATATATTCATGCCTACAAATATTATGCTACTACGGGGAGGCAGCCCATAGTAGATAAATTAGCTAGGAAGAGGTTTTTCAGCCCGAAAACGCCCATCAAAACAAACCAAGCCCAGAAAATTATCCAATAATCAGAATCCCGTACGAGTGCTGTGTTGTTTACTAGGCTATAATTTCCTCGAGGGGCGCCACTCCTCAAGTGGGAAAAATTGACCGCAAGTTTCCCAGTCTTGCAGGTACCCCGAAAGGGTCGAGGCAGCCCTTTACAGAGGCCGTTGTCCATAAATCTGGATCTTACGCCCTGCCGCAGTTGTCCTCCTATAGAGGATCCTCCCACGATGGTGTTCTGCTTCACCATGCAATTTAACCCATTACTGGGAGAAGGTTTGTAACTCATCTGACGCGTGAACACGGCAGTTGGCCCTGCTGAGTGTACATTTGAGGGGCCTTCTTCCTCCTCCACCTGAAATTATGACCCCCAGGGGAGGGTTTCCCAGTTTCTATTATGGGCCCCACTGGGACAAGGTCCTACTTGGCCTAAGCCTCCTATGGAGCTACTCTACCTATCTATAGGGCTTACATATATACATATATATATATATATATACACATACATATACATACATATACATACACACATACATATACACATACACACATATACACATACATACACATATACTCACTAACGTGCAAATATATACCCTGAATTGGTATAGGCTAGGTCTGTATATGGTGAATATTAATTTCCTTTCTGATGCAAATGCACAATAACTTTGGATTCAGGATGCAATTCTGACTATAGAGATAAGTATTTTTCTTACTTGAAGTGTATGTGCAGAATTATAAATTCTGCTGGTACTACAAAAGTAGACCTAAGTAGCCAATTTAGCCTGTCTGAAACATCTCACAAGCCAACACCTTATAAAAAAAACACCTTTGATAATTTAAATGAATAAGAAAACTTATTAGAAATTCTGCTGATACTGCAAAAGTAGACCTAAGTAGCCAATTTAGCCTGTTTGAAACATCTCACAAGCCAACACCCTATAGAAAACACCTTTGAGAATTTAAATGAAGAAGAAAACTTATTAAATTAAAACTATTTAAAGAAAACGCTCCCGATGCACCGCTGCAATCCTGACAAACCTTGCTATCCTTTTGATACTCAGGAAATTTGTATCATTCATTCTATCTACCATCCATATCTCATTCAATTTTTCTTTACCATACATCTCACGCCTCCAATCATTCAATTCGACACATTCACACACAAAATGTATTAAACTTTCATCCTGAGATCCGCACATAGGACAAGCAATAGATACTACCTTCTCCCCTTTTCTCCCTTGATACTTTCTTTTCTCCCCAATCAAAAATCCATTTCCCCTCCAATCCAAATACGCCTTCAAATCCTCTCTACTTAACCCAACCTTCCAAAATACCTCCTCCCCCCAACTCCTCTTTATCTGTTTATAAAATTTTAACGACCCTGAACGATCCAGACTTGCCCACCATATCTGTATTTCTTGATTCTTCAATCTCTCTTGTACCTCCCTTATTACTATTTCCTCCATACCCATAATCCCCTTTCCTTCATTCCACCATTCACCTAATCCACACTTGTCTAAGATGTCCTTAATCTCCGCCGGCCACCCTGTTTTACTATTCTGTCTCAACGCCTCTAAGTATGCTGCCTTTGCTACCGTAAATCTCTGCATACCCAGTATCCTAACCCAATAACTCACCATGGTCACTAGCCTCATAGATCGCAGCGATACTAGCCCTAAATCCCCCAGGATTACCAAATTACTAAACGAATCCCATAGTCCTAACATCCTCTTATAATATCTCATCATAACCACCTCAAGTTTTGGACCTTTCCGATAGCCCCAGATCTCTGCTCCATAATGCATCGCCGGTACTATCTTACTTGTCCAAATCCTCTTATGTACTCTAATATCTCTCACCCGTCTAAGACTACTCCTCGCTATTTCACCGCTAATATACCTCCCCCTTGCATTCGCTAGATCCAGATGCCCACTGAATTTCCCATTACTAGTAAACTTTACCCCAAGATAAACAAATTCATTATTCACTGGTATAGTTTCACCTTTAAAGAAAAAATTCACATCTTCACTTTCCATGGCTTTACGACCAAATACCATCACCACTGACTTCGATGTGTTCAGGATTAACTTCTTCTCTTCCAAATAAACCTCCGTAATCTCTAATAATTGTTGCAGTTTCTCCTTTGTTTCAGCCAGTAATACGATGTCGTCAGCAAATAGTAGTAAGCACAGTTTAAGCAAATCTATCGATAACATTGGTGCATTATTCTTAGCGAAAAATTCATTGGCATCATTTAAATAGAGGCTAAACAATTTTGGTGACAGCACACATCCCTGCTTTAGTCCCAATAAAGATTGCACCGGAGTTGAGCACTTTCCCACGACTTTCACTACTAACTTCACGTATTTATACATTTTGCACAGCAACAATACGAAATAGTGAGGCAGTCCTAAAGATAACAGGTTTAACATTAACAGGTTCCTATCGACATTATCATATGCTCCTTTCAGGTCTAAAAACGCTGCATATAACCTCCCCCCTTTTCCTTTCCTATACTTCTCTACCATAATTCTCAAAGTAAAAATATGATCTACTGTACTATGATTTTTTCTAAACCCTACCTGAAAAGGGGATATCAGTTCCTTTACCTCCAACCACTTCCCTAATCTTGAGTCTATAACCTTGCAGAAAATCTTACTCATCACATTTCCTAAACTAATTATTCTATAATTACTATGATCCTGTCTGTTACCTTTTTTGAAAATTGGTATTCCTACTGACACATTCCACTGGTCAGGCCATTTCCTATTTTCAGTCACAAAACTGAAAACTGCTGCTAAAACTGGTACTAGAACTGTTTTCCCCATTTTCCAAATCTTTGCTGGTATTCCATCCACCCCCGGCGCCGAAGATCCCTTCATTGCTTTTAGGCTTGCACAAACTTCCTCTACCTTAATCGGTTCTAATAGACTGTAATCCTCTTGTCTTAAGGGGAAACCATTCTGCTCTCGTAGCTCCTCTACTAAACTCCCTATACCGTCTCCATATTGCTCCCTTTTGCTAGTGTCCTGCTCCAGGTATGTTTTCCACGACTCAGCTGGAGGTATGAGTTTGTCGTTGGCCTTGAATTCCCGCCTTACTTCACTCCAAAACTGTTTTGGGTCTTTTGACAAGTATTCCTCGCTGATCTTTATAGCCCTAATCTCTTCTACTTGTTTTTTTCTCATTTTTAATAACCTCTTGTAGATTTTTCTCTCTGTTCGGTACTCCGATAAGTGTTTATTCATTTCCTGGTCATTTAGTGCTCCTTTCACTTTCCTGAGAAGTTGAATAAGGTTTACTTTCAGCCTCCGACAATCCTCATCAAAGAATTCGTTTGTATTTCTCACCCTCTCCTTGTTATTTGATATCCCACTGCATTTCTGGTATACTTCCTCTGATATTTCTTGCACGGCTTCTTCTAACTTCCCTTCTCCCAGTATATATATGCATTCCTCCGCCCTTTTCTGCATCTGTTCACTTTCCAACAAATTTTTCAAACGGTTTTCCTCCATACAATCTACCCTAATCTGCTGTTTCATTACCTTCCTACCCTTATCTTCCCTCTTCCCCTTATTCCTCCAACTATATCTCTCACCCTCTATCTCATACATCCATTTCTTCGCCTGTCCTGCCTTCATGACTACCTCTATTGGCTGGTGGTCTGATCCTACAACATCCATAACATAAAAATCCAAACAATTTTCCCATAACCTCCTATCAACCATAATATAATCAATCACGCTAGGCTTCCCCGAACCAAAGCACGTAAAATCTCCCCTTTCATGATCTTTACCCACCCTTCCATTCAAAATTATCAACCGACCCTCACTACAAAAATTTATCAACTTATGGCCCCACCTATTTTTCCTCCTAGTTTCATCTTTGCTTGTCCTACCTTTCGGACATCCGTTTCTTCCATACCATTCAACCATACTCTCCATACCTGATAAGCAAGGGTTGCCAAGATCCACCTGTATGTCTTCAACCTCCGTACTCATACCCGTGTAGGCGTTGAAATCACCTAGTAATACAAAAAAATGGTCACTAAACAGCTCAACATAATTAACATACTCCTCAATTAATATGTCCCATGTATACTCATTCATATAAGAACTATTTTCAGGGGGTATATATACACAGCCTATAACATACCTCTTATCCCACATGGACATTTGTAACCACAGAATATTTTCTGACGCACTCAATAGCCTATGGATGCTATCAAATATATCATCCCGGATCAATATCGCTATCCCCCCATAATGTCGACCATTACTCGATTTATTTCTCACTCTTTCAAAAACATTGTACCCTTCAACACTTAATGGGTTTTTCCCATCACTCCATGTCTCTACTAGTCCAACTATATCTTTCTTTTCATTATCAATACACGCTTCCTTCAACAGATTACTTAGTTTTGTCGCTGAAAACCCTTGAATATTCCAATGCACCATGCGTACTACCCTTTCACTAGAATTTTCACTATGGCCCCCCGTTTCCTATTCATCACCAGCAGTTACTATAGACCCTTGACTCGGCTGTTCTCTTGACACGCTTTCACCATCACTTGCCCTCACCTCAAGACCACTGCCATCCATTGGTGCTTCCTGGTTGAGCACTCCCACTAATCGTGACTTTCTGATAGGTTGATTTTGATCGTCATTTGGACTTATTATCCTAGCATGGTCGCGTTTGGCCCGTGGTTCAGGCCTCCCGAGCATCTTCAAAGCAACCGTATTTTTCGGTGTAATAAATGTCGTTGTGGTTCGAATATCCGTGTTTGTATCGTCCAATTCATTTTCATTGGCTGAAAAATATCCTTGCAAGCTACCTGTAGATTCTGCCCTGCTACACGTTGGAGTCTCATGGTCAAGGGACTGACGGCTCTGACCTTGAAGCCTTCCCAAAGCTATCGGGACCATATCTCTAACACTCGGACCACTTACTTCCATTATTTTCTCATTCTCAAAATCATACGTCAAAATCTTGTCCTGTAAAATTAGCCTTACCCCCCTTAATTTAGCAGGCATATTTTTTGACCTAGCCTCCGCTAGCAGTGGTTTTAACTTATCTCGAGCCATACGCTCTCTTTCCGTGTAGTCAGGGGATATATACAACTTATGACGGCTAAATAGCCCAGAGGATCTCAACACCAAATCTCTCAGAGGCTTGCTAATAAATTTAATGACAACCGGGGGCACGCCATTATTTTTAGAGCGAAGGCGGAAAATATTCTTTATGTCTCGCCTCTCTAGATCCAAATTCGGGACAATTTCATTTAAGCATGACAAAATATCTGACGCTAGACTGGGTCCTCGATGTTTAGGGTCAAAATTGTATATAATCAAATTCATGTTCTTCAATTCTTTTTCAAGAAAATCTATCTTGGACTGGGTTTTCCGCAAATCTTTATTAACAGTCGAGCAGCTTAATGCCAGTCCCGCTATCTCCGATTTAATTGCTCTGTTGGTTTCCTCTACCTTGCAAGAAAATTCCGAAAAAATCGTCTTTAGGCCTTCAATTCCCTCAGCCAAAACCTCTATTTTATTTACTGAGGCTCTTAGACTTTGCATCTCCTTTATCAGTTGTTTTATACCTTCATCGCTCATCTTAGGGTATTAAATATTATGCCAAAATCTTACCTTCGATATGCCTTTCTTATTTACCCTCGTACCGGCCTTCGAGCTTTTCTCAAAAATTTTGTCTTTAGTGGCCAACAAAAACCAGATCAATCCAACTATATCCAAAGGCAATCGTTGCGCAATGAACTAACTATCCAAAAAGTTGAAAACTGGCCAAACAATAAAACTAGTTTAGATCTATATAGGTCAAAGACTGGATCAATACTGTAATAATCTCTGTTCGTTTTAAGTTTTAATGCTTCTCCTTACTTTCAATTGAAAAAACTTTTTCATGTTTATATTTTGATTGTTTTTTTTTAATAGTAATGCTAGAAAACCCTGCGCCCTTTTCATTGAATTCCTCTTCCCCGATAAAATATTCCTCCAGGGAAAGATCCTCCCATATAGCCCCCTCCCCTGAACCCCACACCCAAACCAAAACAATCCCACTGAAAACGTCGGTACACTTCCCAATAACCATTACTGTATCTAAACATTGGTCAAAGTTTGTAACTTGCAGCCCCTCCCCCAGGTACTGAGGGGGGGGGGGTAAGTCATCCCCAAAGACATAGTTATTACGGATTTCGACTATGCAGAACAAAATGGCTAACTCAAAATTTTTATCCGTTGACTTTGGGAAAAAATTGAGCGTGGGAGGGGGCCTAGGTGCCCTCCAATTTTTTGGGTTACTTAAAAAGGGCACTAGAACTTTTCATTTCCGTTAGAATAAGCCCTCTTGCAACACTCTAGGACCACTTGGTCAATACGATGACCCCTGGGAAAAAAAAACAAACAAAAAACAAACAAACAAATAAACACGCACCCGTGATTTGTCTTCTGGCAAAAAATACGAAATCCCACATTTTTGCAGATTGGACCTTGAAATTTTTTCTATAGGGTCCTCTGATGCGCTGAATGCGATGGTGTGATTTTCGTTAAGATTCTATGACTTTTAGGGGGCGTTTCCCCCTATTTTCCAAAATAAGGCACATTTTCTCAGGCCCGTAACTTTTGATGACAGAGACTAAATTTGATGAAACTTATATATTTAAAATCAGCATAAGTCCGATTCTTTTTATATATCTTTTAGCATCGAAATTCCGTTTTTTAGAGTTTCGTTTACTATTGAGCCGGGTCGCTCCTTACTACAGTTCGTTACCACGAACTGTTTGATGATCCAACTTATGTATTAAAATATCATGAGATATTGCATCAAACGCTTTTTTAATGTCAAGAAAAATGGAAGCTGGAATTTCTCCACGGTCAAGAATATCATGGACATTCTGTGTTAGTGATAGGACCGCATGATCGGTAGAGTGACATTTGCGAAATCCGAACTGAAGGTGATTTATCATTTCAAAATGATCTAAAAACGCACTATTTTATTATACAGACAACATTCAATTATTCTAGAAAAAGCCGACAGGAGCGATATAGGCCTATAATTTGATAGATTGATTTTCTCTCCTCCTTTGTAAAGAGCCAATATTCTTGAGTCTTTTAACGACGAAGGAAACGTCCCATTTTTAAATACCAGGTTTATTATATGACATAAAATGTACGAAATTTGGGGGAGCATTTCTTTCAACAGAAATGTCGATGATCCATCAATACCCTCAGAATAACCATTTTTCAAAAGAGTAACTACATTCTTTAATTCTTGTTCAGAAACCGGTGTTAAAAATATTGACTTATCATGTGATGGCGGAAGGAAATTTCTAAAGTCATTTTTATTTTGACTACTTGACCCTGATGAGGCAGTAGACTTGGCAGTTTTTCCCCCTATTTTAGCAAAATGTCGGTTTAGGGCATCTGCTATTTCCTTCTTATCATTAAGAGGTACTTGATTTTCAGGCATGCACATTTCATCTGGAAAACTTTGGTCCTTCCTCTTACTAAAGCATTCGTTAATTAGAAACCAAGTTTTTTTTCGGAGAGAAACGAACTTTCTCAAACTCTCGTTCATAATAATTCCTTTTTTTCCAAACGAAGAATTTTTGACAATTGACTTTTATACCTTTTAAATTAAGAAATATTTTCATCAGATGGACAGTCTATACAAATTGTCAATTGTAATAGGGCTAGAAATTCCCAAAGTATCGCTGATCCATGATTTCATGTTAGATTCCAGGGTTTGGTTATCCTTTTCGTTTCATGAATGATGAGGTTTTTTCTTCTGCTTTTAAGTCAATTAGAAATAGTTCTTTCGACAGTAATTCGCAGGAAGCTTTATGAGCATTTGGTTGACTTTCGAGTTCACGAATCCTATTGCCACGTTCTATTCCATCCGATTTTATAACTTCAATATCAGCTTTCAAATTCACAAACTTCAGTGGCAATTCGTTTTGGTTTGCCAAAATTATATCAAGTTTCATCAGCTTGGCATTAATGCTAACTTTCAAGTCCTCAAAATCCTTTTTGCTAACGCTCGCCATCATTAACTAAATCAATAATTACGATCTAGTTAGAATCACCTTAGATCATTCCTTGCTATCAACAATAATCTTATACAAAAAACAGGTTTTGCATGGTTGACTTAAGAGAGATGCTAACACCTTGAATGACCAGCCAGAGAATAACAATTGTCCTACTGTATTAATGATTACATCCAAAAAAGGTGTTTGCAGTATGAACTCTCAAACAAGACTGAACTCTCAAACAAGACTTCAGATTGGGTTTTCTTTTTTCTTTTTTGGCAGATTTTTGTCATTCTCTTTCTTATGAGCTCGTCAATTTAGGGTACGGTTTCTGGACGTCATTGATGGGGATATAGTAAGGCAACTTACAACATTAATTTATGTTAAAGGAGATTGTTTTTCACTGTCTCTGCCCCCTCCCCTTTAAAAAAATCTTTAATTTTAGTTTCGTGACTAATTAATAAGCGAATGTCCTAATAGGGCTTTCGTGTGCACAAATCTATCTATTTATTTTAATTAAATAGCTAATTCGGTTGAAATTAGATGAATGAAAGAATTAAAAGCAATATAGACCAGGACAAAATCCACGAGGTCGGATCCTCCCCCCAAGATATTTCTGGCACTCTTATTCTGTGCTTTTTTCTTTTGTCAATCTTATTTAAACTAAGCTTGTCAATTTGGTGCCAAATTGATGAATGAAAGAGTTAAAAGCAATATAGGCCAGGAACAGATCCACGGGGTCGTAGGGGGTGATCCTCCCCACCAAGATATTCCTGGCACCTTTATTTTGTGCTTTTTCTTTTTTCAATCTTATTTAAAATAAACTTGTCAATTTGGTGGCCACCTCGAGTCACAATGGCGCCCTTGATCCAGTGGCTCCCGCGCCCAAGATTTTGCTCTTGATCTGTTAGGGATTTAGACATGAAACTTCTCGCACGATCAGTTTACGAATCATTTCGTCATAAAATTATAAGATAAACTTCATTTTCGGGAAAAATAAAACATATAATTAAACTTCCTTGTAAGTTAAAGTACTGATTCTGAGAGTAGATCTTCATCTTCAGATTGTGTTTTCTTTTTTATTTTTTTGGCAGATTTTTTTTTCATTCTCTTTCTTAAGAGCCCGTCAATTTAGGGTATAGTTTCTGGGAGTCATAGATGGGGGTATGATAGTGATGGGCCAGGGGAGGGGAGACACATTATAAAGGAGGTTTAGGATAATTGAGTTTGTCAAGTGGGATTTTGGAGAGCTAATTTATATGTCCTATCTTATTGAGCTGCCTGACTGTAGTAAGATGCAGGGTAGAATACTATCATCCTAAGACGAACTCCCAGTGGAGCGTCGTCTATGTCATCTGAACATAATGTGGAATTTGCAAACTACCCAGATTGATAAGGTCGACGTGGGCTGGCTGTTTCACAAGGATCAATTATCTCAAGCTCTATCATCCCTGCAAGACAACTTGGGAGACTATTCAAATTTTTTTATTGCCCTTGTCTCCCTCCCTTTCGTCATTGATTATCCTGATATTACCCCCACATTTTTTTTATTACTACCACAAAATTATGGGGAGATAATAGCTAAAGACCATATCGATGTCTATCTCATCGTATATTATTTCGTCTATCATAGTCACAGCTTCTTTGATAGAAGCACATTTCTTGGGACCCATCAGCAAAAAGAAAGTGATGGCCTGCTACAAAACGTGTGAAAAATTTTAGGCTTGCGAAACACCAAACGCTCCCGATGGGGGACACTTTTGGCTAACTGATACTTCATCCTCTATTTGTATACATTTTGGTCCAATTGTTTCATAGATTCAAAGAGTGGTGATTATAGAACAACAAAACGGTAAAATAGGAGTTTCAACCACTTGCTATTCCTGGTATTCCATTAGAAACAGATAGTTTTCAAAAACTTACTTTTTCCCATATTTCGAAAAAATCGAATGAGCCAAATTAAAGCAAATTCAGGCCCGAGAAAATTTGAGAACTTCTCTGATTTTTATGACAGTTTAAGGAACGCTTAAAATTTGCTTTAGCCACCGTGTTAGTCATAAAAAATTTTAAGTAAGGTGTTACAGGATGGGAACGTTGGGCACTAATGGGTTAAATTAGAAATTATTAAAGCATGTGTAAAAACAGCATTTTGATCGTGTTTCGACAAAACACCCCAAATTGAGATAAGGCAGAACATCCAAGACCTTCATTTCTGAAGTGAACAATATCATCATAAGAAAACACTATATCTCTACTTAGAACGCATTCCTGAGAATTTTTTTTTTATTTTTCACCGCTTAACGGGGAATTTGACAAGGAAAAAAATGAGCTAACTCAAGAGTTAGAGTTATTTCTGAATACTCAGAAATGATTATTTAGGACTTGATTCTTTTATAAAAATTCGCTTAGAGAAAAAGCTAGCTCAGAAAAACAATTTTGACTAGACACTGTCGATTTACTGTCAAGGAGTGGTGAGAAAAGTATCAATTATTTTGGGTTGCCTACCTTAACTAACATTTTTTTAAAGGGTTTTCTTTAACAAGAAAAAAACAAAATAAAATTTCTTTTAGATGCCTCAGGTCTGTCGTTTCCCTCAGTTCAGGATGCTCACTCAAATTCAAAGACTTTGACGATAACTTCAAGTTTGCCGTTAACCGTTGCCTCTATTTCTCACACAGATTCGACTACAGGAACACTGCCTACCAACTCCGCTAAGGATAGCGAGCTGTCACCACCAACTTTTTTTCTCACGATTCCGATACTGACATTGATGTGAAACATTCTGATCAGCTGCCAGAAGGATTGAGAGATGATACAAGAACCAAGATACAGCAGATGGAGACGATACATCCAAGTAGTAGTACATCCTCCTTACTTGACACCGGAATCACACCCTTCTCTGACTTCAGTTTCGCTGTGATACTAAAACAAACAAACCAACTAACATCTGAAGATATTGTGTTTTTCTTAACGAAAAATTAAAGCCAACAAACCAAGTCGAAATTCCGACTTCAATACAAAGATGAAAAAAGGGTGAAGTTACTCGTCGACTTAACATTTAGCTTCTTGCCCGGTTTCCCTGGCTTGCGGTGAACCGTCACCAGGAACACGAGGGACTTAGGTTTAGTGCTTGTGTCATAATGAGAATCTTCAATAGCGGCGGACGGTGGTCGGCTGTGCCTGAAGATAGAAGTGGTAGGCAAAAATGGGTTGACTCGTCTTAAAACCACTGAAAAACTTCTCAAATGTGACTGGAAACGATGGTACACCTACACAACATGCCAAGTTGCAGCATCAAATGCACTTTTAGCACTTTTAGCCTCGTTCAAGCAAGAGCATTAAGATATCAGGAATGCCCTTTGTGGCCACTGTGACAATGGTAAGCTCGATAATAAGGGCCCTAATGTAGTCACAGCCGAAAATGATGAGAATTTCCGTTACCTACTTTGGTATCGTGTTCAGGGGGTGATTCAATGCTTCAAAGGCTTGTAGATACTGCACCTGGAAACGCAAAATACACTAGTAAGCAGATCCAAAAAAACTAACCGGGACGATTAGAGAGCTTATAATGTCCGAAGCAGTCTGAAAAGGGAACAAAGCAAGATTTTGGAGTCTCATTGCTGACGAATCCACCGATAGATAGACAAGGCAACTCATGGTAGTTAAGTGTCGTTATTTTTACAAATCGGAAAAGGGTTGCGTAATCCGAGAAGATCCTGTTGCCGTAGTCAACGCCTTTCAAACCTTACCGGGGCTCCCTGAAGATGAAAAGGCCAACGCCAGCCGAAATTTTAAAGAAAAGCTAGACGGCAATAGCCTCGGTGGGCTGTTTTTAAGTGAAGTCACCAAATCCGGCTTAGGCATGGCAAAGTGCGTCGGCCAAGGTAAAACGAGGTTATTATGAGCAATTTTATCCGCGATAACCATTCTCTGAAAATGTATATTTTCAAATTTATTCCAGTGAAGAATATTTCATAGATTCCACTACCACATTTATAGATTTACATGTCATTGTCGAAAAATATAATAATGAAAAACCAAGTGGAGTTACCCTATGCAAATTGTGTACTACGCATTTTTTTTGACAAATCAGTGTCTACATAAATGGAACACTGGTGAGCACAAGGAACAATCTTTTAAATTAGACAAGTTATGCACAATTCATATTTATGAATCCAATGCCCTATAATAAATTGAGAGGTATGGTTATTGGATATGAATATAAACGCACACTGGCACTACTAGTATGCTTAGAGATGTGACAACTAAAAATTTACATTTGGTTGGAAAAATGAATTACAAGATAATTAATATACCTCAATGGTTGCCCCCAAATGTTAAGATCGATATGAGGCTACGACTTGCACCGTCCAATTTTATTTGGCAAAAAGTAGTTGGCACTGCACTTGATGTGACAGTCTCTCTCACGTCGGCAATACTTCATGTACGAAAACAATAGATTATGAGCTCTGTTACTTTAGCAATTAAAAATTAAGAGCTAGTGAAAATAATATCAAACTGCTCGTTCCGCATACAATCACAAATCAACGACATATTGATATAGGTTCCCTTACCTATACTGATTTATCATTAATCAATGCTGAAATTCCTTCAAAATCTGCTTTGGCTTTTATTTTAAACGCTTGTGCCACTGAATCACGGAAAAATTCTCCAAATAAATTTGAAACGTTTGGTCTTTCACCTCTTGTATGTAAAGCAAATGGAATTTCACACTACAATATATCTTTTGAAAAATCCTGAAGAACCTTATATGAATTGTCAATGCAAACCCTAGATAAAGATTCACAATTATTTAAAAATGGTATAGTCGAGAAAATATGAACGGGTATCGCACATTTAGACTGTGCCTTTGCCGAGCCCTTGGAGGAGAATGTGGTATCAATCTCACTTATCAATTTAAAACCTATTGAGAAATTACCCCTGATGGCAGTGTTGTATTAGACTTGGCACCACGAACAGAAATCAAATATTCAATTTATTCAATTTGCATCCTTACATGTCCAAATACAAATCCTATCACATACCTTCGGATTTTCTCGACCATTTTCAAAGCGTTGATAACATCCTTATCATTGTTTATAGTAGCCCATCAACTGTAAGGACGGGCGTTGGGTATGCATCGATCAAACAACGAAGAATATTATATTTTTTCATCCTTTTTTCCTAATATATACGTTCAACGTGCCTCACATTCAAAACTTTCTTGAGCTAAGTGGAAAATCTATTATTCAAAATCGGAAACGAGTACAGGATTTATCGACCATAAGCTCTAGTTTACAGGCACTATTATATTTTATTTTTCGATGTCGTGGATGTACTTAAAATGGATTTCTTAACATTTATAGTGACAATCCTTGATTGAATGACTGTCTAGTTGAAAATACTCTTTCCTACCTGTATAATATAAATTTTAGTGCCCTAAGAGTGAAATGCTTTAAAAATGTTAGTAAAATTTTGTATCAATAAGACTTTCATGTAAAAGACTCTGTGTCCTTTATATTTATTCAGGAAAATTGTTTCTTGATCATCAACTGCCTCTCTGAATGACTCAGTTTCTTCATCAATGATGTTTACGTTTTTGTTGCTGCGACAGACCCTTGTGAAATGGTTTGGCTTCTTGCACTGTGTACATATTTTCCCCTTCGCTGGACATGCATGATTGGTCAAGTAAGATCCACCACAAAAATAGCATTCTCTACCCTTGGTGTGGTTATTAACAGAAGCTTTCTGATTTCGGAAACTATTCCGGCTTGAACCACGTGTGATTGCATCAACTTCCTGCTTGATAGATATTGGTTTACTACCACTGAATGATTTTAGCTGAGCTTGGGTTGTTTCGTAGGTTCTACATCTTGACACTGCACTTTCAAGAGTTAATGAGTCACAGTTTCTCTTGAACAGCTTGGTTTCGAATTCCACAGACAATTCGGTCACGAATCACTTCATCTTGTTCTGTGTACAGACATGGTTTGGCCAATGTTTTTAATTCTATGATGTACTTTTCAATACTTTCGTTTTCTAACTGGTCCCTCTTCTGGAAGATGTATCTTGCAAACAGTGTTTTTCTTTGGGCTTGCATAGTCTTTAAAGTATTTGATAAGGGGTTCAATTTTGTTGGCTTCACTCTTTTCCATTTCGAAAGTATTGAATATCTCTCGTCCCTTTTCTCCCATCCAGATAAGCAGGTAGGCACACTGAGATTTTTCTGTCTTTTCTGCCAGCGGTCCTATAAGCATAAACCGGGCATGCTGTTCAAATCGATTCCATTCATCTGCCAAGGAGGTGGCATCCCAGTTTATGGATGGCTGCTGGACTTCCATAGTGCTGTTAGATTTCAATGCCAAGATCCCACTTCTGACACCATGCAACGTTTGTGATTAATGCATTTATTCAACCCAAGCTCCTATAAAGAAAAAGCAATATAAGCAAGCAAAGCACACACGGCAGGAATAAATACAAGCACTTGCAAAGCAAAGCAAAGCAATCATAACCACTACAGGTGCTATTAAAGGCTATCTGAACGTCATCAATACCAGGCGTGACAGAGAAGATACACGACGCAGAAGTGGGATAGGCATCTACTGCCGTGATGATTTGTTCTGCAGACAATCTGTAACCCCTCAGATCCCTGTCATGAAAGAGCGTGGCTAAGGTGCAAGCCAAGAGGGTTACCATGAACTTACACTTGCATCATTCTTGCAGCAGTATATTATCCTGAAATTGCCCGTAACAGGCGTGCATTGGTGACGTTACAGCAGTATTAAGCTGACGATTCTCGGAAACAATTCAGTAGTCCAGCTATCGTCCTAGCTGGAAATTTTAATTTAATTGATAAAAAGTAGACTCTATTTGTATTACATCTGAAAGAAGTGGTCGATGTTCCCACTCTTGAAAGTGGGAGCATACTAGAGCTCATTTTAACGAATCTTGAGATCTCCTACAACCACCAGTCTCCCTAGGTCCAATTGCTAACTCAGACCACTTTAACACAAATCCCTCCTAATAAGCTTTGCTTCGGTGGTAATACGATTAAAATCCAGGATAGTGTCAAATACCTGGGGGTGTTTTTAGATAAAAAAAATTGTTGTGGTCTGTTCATATCACTTACAGAGTGAATTCAGTTAAACAGTATTCCAGCCGCCTTCTTAGTGTTGCCAGATCAACTTGGGGTCTAAAACATCGTCTAAAAACGTGTTGTTGTTATTCAGTTTGGAGTCCTTTTTTTCCTTTCTGGTTTTTGTTTTGTTTATTTCTCTTTTTTAGTGTCATTTTACAGTCTTTGTAGTTGCAGATGTGAAATAGAAGGGTATTCGATTTAGTGGTTAATAAATTATCTATCTATCTATACCTTCCCAGCCTAAACAAAACTTAGCAGTTTCCTTATTCATCACGAGCCCTACTCCCTGTCTATGCATCCCATCCTTCCTGCCTGAGTAAACAAATTCTATATCGTCTAATTTCACGCTTCCTACCCCTGGAGTATGAGATTCTGAAACTCATAATAAGTCCAGTTCGAACCATCTGATCTCATCAGTCAAAATGTCGATTAGACTGTTATTTCTTAACGTCGTAACATACGAAGTTCAAATTTTCATGCTCTTTCAATCATTTAAATTATTTTTGCCTCAGGAAAAGCAATGGTCCTGGATACCGGTAGAGGATGGGCACCAGCACACTTTCTAAAGTCTACACTTAAGCGCTTAAGCTCTCAGATCCCTTATGATCCCAGATACCAGTGCAGGACGGGGATCATATATCTTCTCAAGTCCACACTGAAGCGCTTAAGCCGGTTTAGATCCTCACCTTTTTAGGTCCACATCTCCAGTATGAATGGAGGCTTTGTACAATCCTGGGCTAATCTTTGTCACAGCATGGTTTTAAGCAATTTGCGATGCTCTTCATCAACAAGAGTCGAAAGCCTCCACAGACAGTCTCAAGCGTATTACCTCAGACACGTTGTAATCATGCCCACAAATATCATGCTATTACGAGGGGACAACCCTAGTAGATAAATAAGCTTGGAAGAGGTTTTTCAGCCCAAAAATACCCACCAAAACAGACCAAGCCCAGAAGAATTATCCATTAATCAGAATCCTGTGTAGTTTACTAGGCTAAATTTCCTCGAGGGGTGCCACTCCTCAAGCAGGAATAGAGCTGATCAAAAGATCCCCAGTCTTCCAAATACTATGAAAGGGTCAAGGCAGCCCTTTGCAGAGGCCGTTGTCCAGAGATCTGGATCTTACACCCTACCGCAATTATCCTCCTCTAGAGGATCCTCCCAAGATTTCGTTCTGTATCACCATACGATTTAACCCATTACTGGGAGAAGGTTTATAACTTACGGAACGTGTGCAGACGCCGATGGGCCCTGTTCAGTGTACATATGAGGAACTCTCTTCCTTCTTTACTTGTATATATGGAAAATAAAGGATTTGTCCTATATATGACCACACAAGACAGGGGGGAGGTAAAATACAGTGAAAGCAGTCCCAAAATAGCTCACCTGCAATTCTTTTGCATATTACGAAGCAATATTCGCCTTATTAACATGCCTTCCTCTAAAGAACCCCAACCATGCAATAATACCAAAATTTTCCTATTATACCACCTAGAAATTAAATTGTTTCCCCATTTTGATTTCTAAATTTTTTATTCAGAATTTGATTAGCGTAAATGATAAAAGCCTAAAATTGCAGCTGTAGAGAAGGAAACATGTCAAGAAAACATTTCCCACCCCACAATAGGCAGAATAATTTTAGTCAACACACTTTGACTGCAATTCTACTATACTTTACTCCTGCGCCCACCCCCCTCTAATCAGCAAATATATAGCCCAGATCATAAATTTCCAATACATCTTGCTATGTGTCACTCTTGTTTCCACCTCCAAATTCAACACTGATGAAATTGAAAAACAGAAAGCACATACAAAATATGTAATTTGGGCCACATATTTGCATAGTCAAAATATTATATATAGTCAAAATATGTTAACTACAATTTCTTTGCATATCACAAAATAAAGTTTGTTTTCCTATTGTATTTCCCTCCCAGTAGCCCTAACTCCAGGCGTCTCGACTGCAGAGCCTGAAGCTACCAACTCTGACATACCGTCAACACAGAGGCAATATGATAATGACCAATAAGTTGCTCCAGTCTGACGACAAAGATACATTTGAACCTGGCGAGTCGTCAAGTACCTGAGGTCATCCAGCAAAGCTGTTCTGCAAGTATGTTAAGACAAGAAAAAGAAACAATTTGTTCTACAATCGAATCATAAGTCTGTAGAACAGCCTAAGTGAGACAACAGTGGGATCAATAGCTTCAAATCATATCTCAACAGTGCCTGGGTGACAAAACCATGGCTCACTCAATGGGATGCAGCAGATGGTCCACGTCCCCTCATCACTACCTGGTGTACACTAGATTAATCCATATCGCAAGCAAGTGCGATTTGAGATAATAATACTGAATATTTTAGGTGCACTTATAGACGATGGTTGAGCCTAATCTTAGACAAAAATGTATAAGTGTAAAGGGTGCTAGAGTTTATTTCTAATACAAAAGGATATTATATTTGGATTCAGGATGAAATTCTAATTCTGAAGGAATGTCTATCACCCAACCGTAAGTGACAAACAAATCAATGACATCATTAACAAATGTAGCATGGGCAAAATTGTAGGGGTGTCAGAAGCTCCTTACCAATATGTTGCATACGAGGCAGTAACACGGCAGTATATGTATAGTGTGAATGTACCACTGAATCATCGAGTGGCTGTGCACTCCTAATAGTATTCTGGATTTCCTTTTGGTGGACCTACGGAAAAACGTTCTACCTTATCAATCACTGAAAGAGATGGGAGCTAAAAGTCAAATATCACCATTAATGAGAGAATTTCTACACAGTTTATCCTTTATTTACCAAAGGTACTTACTCTGAGTGGCCAGAATTAATCTGCGGCTGCCCCCAAGGAACGAAACTATCTGCCCTTTTATTTCTTGCCGTCATCAACCCAATTCCAGTAGAATCCAAAGAGCTTTTCAAGTTCGTTGACGACTTGGCTGAACTTCGCAAGTAAACAGTCCAGAATGAAGTGGTAAAGCAGCAGCTAGGTCCGACTCTCTCCACGAACTTCATCGCCCAGTGGCAATCAAATAACCTACAAGTGAATGAACAGAAATTAGAAGTTCTACGATTCAGTCTCCTGAAGCAAGGCATTAAAATCCTAAGATTTTAGGTGTAAAAATCCTAAGATTTTTAGGTGTAAAATTTACAGCTGATTGCACGTTTAAGCTGCATGTATACAATGTTACACGCAAAGGCCGCAATACGATCCAGAATTTAACAAGTATGAGCAGGTTGGGCTTCCCGGATCACTACCCCAACTGGCTTATATAATCAAGATTAAGCCTATCCTCGAGTACTGCAGTCTCGTTTGAGGTCCCAAAACGCAAAATACTGCTTACATGTCAGCAAAACCAGAGTAGGTCCCAAAACTTACAATAAAAAAAAGAACTTGGATCCCGCATCAGCAACTATGAATGTGCTTTTGAAATCTTGAGCTTACCCACATTATACACTCAATGACACTGTTTAATAATCAAATTTTGGGAAAGGCTATTAGCAAACGAGAAAAACCTATCTATTTTTCGACCATCTGTACAGATCAACATAATAACTAGACATCACAATAAACCACAACCTACTAAATGCTGTAAGAATAGATTTATAAACTTCTTCGTACCATTTTTTGTAAGCTTTTTAGCAAGCGTTCCTTTTTCCTGTTATTCAATATCTCTTGCGATTGTAACATAATTTAGCTTTCATTTTTGAGTTCTACAATAGCTATTTAAATTGACGAATACGAATTGTAAGTGGCAAGCGTTGGACTAAAGCCTCCTCACCCAAGTTTCAAATATAAAGAGCTGATGTGATCAATATCATTGGATGATTTGGGCTTTAAATGTCTGATGACATCTTAGATCAATGTTGCGCTATGAGCTCTCTATCGGGACAGATAGTAAGGAAATTATCCAGCTCAGTTTCATAAAAGAGTTCAAGGTGCTGAGCAGGAGTAGCAAATTCAGATTTACAGAAGACATACCATTGCTTATCAGGAATGTCAGCCACAGGGAAATATGGGACAGATCTGTCTTTACTCGAGATAATTTTAAAAAGGAGATTTTTGAAGAGTTAGAGTCTTACAAAAAAATTCTTTCTATAGAGATAAGCAAGATTTATAGCAGCAGTCCATGGACAGTCACAGTCCTTCCAAATATTGAACAAAAATTTTGCTTCGAGCCAAGAAGCAGCGAGATCAGGGTTTGAAGAAAAGTCTGGAATAATACCCTTACGATTTTTCCGAAGCGGGACAGCTTGATTTCGACAATACGAAGAGCATGGCTGATTTCGACTTCTTACATACCCATGCAGTCTCACGTAAAATTTTGGCAATTTGTTTGGTCTTTGAAAAAGGCGAGAAGGAGCACAACTTTACTCAGAGTAGAACCTAGACAAGAAGCAGATAAATAAGAATTGATTCTAGCCCAACAAATTTTAAGCCTAGGAGGAACCACATAGCTGTTCTGTTCTTTGAAACTGTGGCTATAGAAAGAGGAAGTAATTAGATAGCTACATAACTAATAGTCAGAAATAGGCGTCACCAGTTCATCAGAGAGATTGTAGAACACAGAAGTTCGATCAGAATTGTGTACGCATGTAAAGTCGTCACCTTTCACAAGAACATCAAACAAATCGCCAAACATGCTAATTATCACTTATGTAAGAGCTGACTGGTGAATGCCAATTCCCGAGAGGTCACAGTTAAAATCTCCAGCAATTATGCAGGGATTAACTTTACCCAAACATGAATCGGGCTTTTGACCAGATAGTGCGAATAATTATTCAGATTAACCATTAACGTCATCTGTTGGCAGAAACACATTATTGAAGTTTCATCTCCCAGCCCTAATTGCAAGAAATGTCTCAAATAAGCAAGAAAAGACATCTGAAAGTAGGAATGCTGCTATACCTTCCGACGGTCTATCCCTCCTACTTAACATCTTGACGGGCACACAGAATGATGAACCACCTTTTAACTTAAGTAAATTCATATTCAGCTTCGTATTAAAATGCTATTGAATAAAAATAATGGAAAATCTAGAAAAAAGGTTATTTAGCATTTGCATTTGCTTCAAAAATACTCTATAAATATCCGAAGACAAAAGGCTCTTAACGTTTACGAATTTCGGGGCAGTTAACACTATAGCAGGCATGACCTTCCACTTTCCAAGCAGCGCAAACTAGAGTACTTTTGCACAGGTTTTGCCTTCGTAGAGTTCACGGTGACATGGCAGTTAAAGCACCGGCGAGGGAGAAAATAAAAGTCTTACACATGAAGGCACTCGTGTCCAGGTTTAATTGAATATTTTTGATTGAAAAAGTTTGATTTTAATGTCTCGAGCTCATTTCGAGTAAACTTTTATAATGTTCGTGATATATATATATATATATATATATATATATATATATATATATATATATATATATATATATATATATATATATATATATATTTATATATATAAATAAGTTGTCTGTCTGTGTGTCTGTCTGTCAGGTGACGTCATGTTTCTGTGTCAACTGACGTCATGAAGTTAGTTGCCGTCATTTTTGCTATGACGGTGACGTCATTAAAGATATTTAAGACATATATGTTCACGTAGAAATCTATTAATGTTTAAGTTTAAAATGACTGATGAACTTACAATGGCAAAAGCCAATGAAGATGCTCAGAGAGTCTATGCCAAAAAACTTGCTGCTGATAGAGAAAGTCAGAAAAGAAAGCGTGCCGAGGATTCAAAAGAACAGCAAGGAAACAGGCTTGAGGCTAAAGAACGCAAAACCGCGCAGTTAGATGAAGATCCACCTGGACAGCGAGAGTCAAAACATATCAAAACTGAAAATGATAGCGATGATGATTGGGTTTGGGATTTTGACTTGGATAAGGTCATCAATGCCTACCAGATTTTAGTTAAAAAAAACAAAGGTTCGGTGATGTATTTCATAGTGAAGCTGAAAAATAAAGAAGAAAAAGAAAACTGAAAAAAGAAAAAATGTAAAAAACTAAAAAATACTAAAAAGAAAAAACACTCAAAGAGAAATTACAGACCGGGACACAAATGACGACCGGGACAGAGGGAATATACATAACGACCGGGACACTCAAAGAGAAATTACAGGCTGGGATACCGGGACACAAATGACGACCGGGACACAGGGAATATAAATGACGACCAGGACACAGGTATTTAAGAATATCGTTCAAAGACAAATTTTTAATTGTAAGAAGACCGTTGAAAGAGAAATTTCGAATTGTAAAATGACTGAAGAACCTACAATGGCAACAGTACGACCATTGAAGTAGATAACCAGTGGGTTGTTCCATATTCCCCATTATTATGAAAAACATTTAATGCACACATAAACGTTGAATACTGTAACTCCGTAAAGGCAATCAAATACATATGTAAATACGTCAACAAAGGCAGTGACATGGCAGTTTTTGGCTTGCAGCCCGAAATCAAAGATTTCGACGAAATCGTACAATATCAGGCTGGAAGATACATAAGCAGTAATGAAGCTGTTTGGCGAATTCTTTCATTTCCGATACATGAACGTAGTCCAGCTGTTGTTCACTTAGCGGTACATTTACAGAATGGTCAACGTGTTTATTTCTCGGAAACCAACGTGCAACAAAGAGCCCTGAATCCACCGGATACAAAATTAACAGCTTTTTTTTCGCTTTGCAAAAATGATTCTTTTGCAAAAAAAACTGCTGTATACTGAAGTGCCTTCGTATTACACGTGGAATGCTAAAAATAAAGTATTTGAACGTCGAAAACAGGGTAAGTCAGTCGACGGCCAACCTACCACGTTCAAAGATACCACGATAGGAAGACTCTACACTGTTCACCCCAATCAACATGAAT
Organism: Artemia franciscana; assembly: GCF_032884065.1. Taxonomy (NCBI): domain Eukaryota; kingdom Metazoa; phylum Arthropoda; class Branchiopoda; order Anostraca; family Artemiidae; genus Artemia; species Artemia franciscana. The sequence continues at coordinate 14,359,939 of NC_088878.1, read as the reverse complement.
GCTTCTTTCTACGCCTGCTTTTGGTGAATGTACCCGGTCCGACATCCTTTGAGTATTTGATCTCTGTAAACGGTACTATACATGACACTTACCCTAGTGCATGCCAAGCTCTGAATTTATTGGAGAATGACCAACACTGGGATAACTGCATCAATGACGCGTGCGAAACGTCAACCCCAAGTCAAATTCGTGCATTGTTTGGCATCATTTTAACAACTTGCTCTCCATCAGCTCCTACAGAGTTATGGGAAAAATATAAGTCAAAAATGTCCGAAGATATACTCCATCGAAAACAATTAGAGACGTCAGATATGACTTTTGATTTTACATCAGAAATTTATTACTACACTTTAGTTATTATAGAAGATTTGTGCGTACGTATGGCAAACAAACCTCTTCAGGATTTGGGAATGCCTTCACCTAACCGTATCGCTGCTGTTTCGACATGTGTAGAATTGGATCGTGAACAAAGTTACAGTACGAGTGATCTATTGTCGTTTGTACAAAATAACATTTCCAAGTTAACGTCGGAACAAAAAGACATTTATGATACGATAGACTCAATTTCAGGACGTATACAACTACCTGCTGATTTTTGTAATTTAGTGACGTCCAAAAATGAATTGATTGAAAAAGTATTTCCGAATATTCTAAAAAATTATAAAAATAATAAATGGCTAAGTGAAAGAGCGATTCTCGCACCCAAAAATATAGACGTCCACGAAATCAACAATATTGTTTTGACCAAGATTCGAGACCAGGCAGTCCTTTACAAGTCAGTCGACACAGTTTTGGAACCAAATGAAGCGGTTAATTATCCATCTGAATTTTTAAATTCCATAGATCTTTCAGGGTTTCCATCACACGTGCTACAACTAAAAATAGGCGTACCAATAAAACTTTTAAGAAATATCAACCCACCAAAGCTTTGCAATGGCACGCGACTTGCCGTAAAAAAAACAATGGAAAACCTAATAGAGGCCACAATCTTGACAGGGCCTTTTGAGGGTGAGGCTGTTCTTATTCCTCGCATTCCCGTGATTCCAACGGATCTGCCTTTTCAATTTAAAAGATTGCAATTCCCAATTCGATTAGCATTTGCAATCACCATTAACAAAGCTCAAGGTCAATCATTAGAAAAATGTGGTATAGATCTTAATACTGATTGTTTTTCCCATGGAAAATTGTACGTTGCATGTTCGAGGGTCGGTAAACCTGACAATCTATTTATATGCAGCGGCAATTGGACAGCGAAGAATGTTGTATATTCGCAAGTTTTACGCAGTTAATTTGTATTGTATCTATCTATCTATCTATCTATATAAAAACGAGTTGTGTGTATGCATGTTTGTTTGTTTGTAAAAAGAGCGTTTGCATATGACGTCATTATTAGTACATACGGCTTTGTATATGCACAGACAATGGGAAAGCCAAGAATGTTGTATATTCGCAATTTTTACGTAGTTTAACTACTGCAGACGAAATGAATGCTTGCCTGAAAAATTCTAATTTATGGGCACACGTGTCCATGCGTGTCCGATTGCAAAACGATGACTCTGTCAAACATTTTCAGATCAATTGCTGGCAATTGGAAACGGAAAGCTCCCAGTAGTGGGAAAGCCAAAAAAGAAAAAAAGAAACTTAAAAAAGAAAAACTAAAAAAGAAAAAAAGAAAACTAAAAAAATATAAATAAAAATAAAAAAACTAAAAAGATAAAAACTTCAAAAAAAACTAAAAAGAAAAAAGAAAAAAACTAAAAAACCTAAAAAAAGGTAAAAACCAATAAAAAAAACTAAAAACAAAAAAAGGGAAAAAATTAAAAATTTATTTCATCATAAGTTTTCAACTGACGAAATTACAGACCGGGACATCGGGACACAAATAAAAAAGGAAAAAAATAAAGGAGAAAAACAAAACTAAAAAACGAATGTATATACAGACCGGGACACCGGGATACAAATGACGACCGGGACACAGGGACACAACTACAACGGGGACGCCGGGGGGCACAGGGGGATATAAATGACGACCGAGACACCGGGACACATGGAATATAAATGACGCCCGGGACACTCAAAGAGAAATCACAGACTGGGACACCGGGACACAAATGACGACCGGGACACAGGGACAAAACTACAAAGGGGATGCCGGGGGGCACAAGGGGATATATAAATGACGATGGCGACACAGGGAATGGTAGATTAGCAATCACCATCAACAAAGCTCAAGGGCAATCATTAGAATCATGAGGTATAGATCTGAATACGGATTGTTTTCCCATGGACCATTATATGTTGCATTTTCAAGGAGTCGGTAAACAATCTATTTATATGCACAGACAATGGGACAGCAAAGAATGTTGTATATTCGCAAGTTTTACGTAGTTAAAAACATATATTAATATATATATATAAATATATATATATATATATATATATATATAAATATATATATATATATATATATATATATATAAACATATATATATATATATATATATATATATATATATATATATATATATATATATATATATATATATCTATATTCACAGGTGGGACATAGGGACACAACTACAATGGCGCGTAACTAATGTGGTGCGTAACGACTTACGCGCGCGGGGGGGCTTGGGGGGGGGCGCGAAGAGCCCCCACCAACTAGGTGTTGGCCACCAACAGCTAGTATATATATATATATATATATATATATATATATATATATATATATATATATATATATATATATATATATATATATATATATATATAAATATATATATATATATATATATAAATATATATATATATATATATATAAACATATATATATATATATATATATATATATATATATATATATCTCTATTCACAGGTGGGACACAGGGACACAATTACAATGGCGCGTAACTAATATGGCGCGTAACGACTTACGCGCGCGGGGGGGCTTGGGGGGGTGCGAAGCGCCCCACCAACTAGGTGTTGGGGTGGCGCGAAGCGCCACCCCAACAGCTAGTATATATATATATATATATATATACTAGCTGGTATATATACTAGCATATATATATATATATATATACTACTAGCACTATATATACTATTATATATAATAGTATATAATACTACTATATATACTAGCATATATATATATATATATATATATATATATATATATATATATATATATATATATATACCTAGTTGGTGGGGGCGCTTCACGCCCCCCCCAAGCCCCCCCACGCGCGTAAGTCGTTACGCGCCATAATAGTTACGCGCCATTGTAGTTGTTTCCCTATGTCCCACCTGTGAATATAGATATATATATATATATATATATATATATATATATATATATATATATATATATATATATATATATATATATATATATGGTTTTAACTACGTAAAACTTGCGAATATACAACATTCTTTGCTGTCCCATTGTCTTTGCATATAAATAGATTGTCAGGTTTACCGACTCTTGAACATGCAACATATAATGGTCCATGGGAAAACAATCTGTATTCAGATCTATACCTCATGATTCTAATGATTGCCCTTGAGCTTTGTTGATGGTGATTGCTAATCGACCATTCCCTGTCCCGGTGTCCCGGTCGTCATTTATATCCCCCTGTTTCCCCCGGTGTCCCCGTTGTAGTTGTGTCCCTGTGTCTCGGTCGTCATTTATATTCCCTGTGTCCCGGTCGTCATTTGTATCCCGGTGTCCCGGTCTGTATATACATTCGTTTTTTAGTTTTGTTTTTCTCCTTTATTTTTTTCCTTTTTTTTCTTTTTTAGCTTATTTAGATTTTTAGATTTTTTAGTTTTTTATTAGTTTTTAGTTTTTTTTCTTTTTAGTTTTTTTGTCCCGGTCGTCATTTATATCCCCCTGTTTCCCCCGGTGTCCCCGTTGTAGTTGTGTCCCTGTGTCCCGGTCGTCATTTATATTCCCTGTGTCCCGGTCGTCATTTGTATCCCGGTGTACCGGTCTGTATATACATTCGTTTTTTAGTTTTGTTTTTCTCCTTTATTTTTTTCCTTTTTTTTTCTTTTTTAGTTTATTTAGATTTTTAGACTTTTTAGTTTTTTTATTAGTTTTTAGATTTTTTTTCTTTTTAGTTTTTTTGTAGTTTTTACCTTCTTTTTAGTTTTGTTAGTTTTTTTTTTTACTTATGTCCTGGTCGTCATTTATACTCCCTGTGTCCCGGTGCTTTGTTGATTGCTAATCGAACATTCCTTTTGTCCTGGTCGCTTTCTCTTTGAGTGTCGTCATTTATTTTTTTTCTTTTTTAGTTCTTTTAGTTTTTACCTTTTTTAGTTTTTTTTAGTTTTTTAGATGAAAATTTTTTTTAGTTTTTTCCTTTTTTTCTTTTTAGTTTTTTATTGTTTTTTACCTTTATTTTAGCTTATTTTTCAGTTTTTTCCTTTTTTTTAGTTTTTTTTTATTTTTAATTTTTTTTAGTTTTTTACCTTTTTTTAGTTTTTTTAGTTTTTTTAGTTTTTTAGCTTTTTTACTTTTTTTATTAGTTTTTAGTTTTTTTGTAGCTTTTGCCTTTTTTTAGTTTTTTCGGTTTTTTTTTTTAGTTTTTTATTGGTTTTTACCTTTATTTTAGCTTATTTTTCAGTTTTTTTAGTTTTTTTTAGTTTTTAGGTTTTTTAGTTTTTTACCTTTTTTTGGTTTTTTTAGTTTTTTAGCTTTTTTATTTTTTTTATTAGTTTTTAGTTTTTTTTGTAGTTTTTGCCTTTATTTTAGTTTTTTTAGTTTTTTAGCTTTTTTATTAGTTTTTAGTTTTTTTTGTAGTTTTTGCCTTTTTTTAGTTTTCTTAGTTTTTTAGCTTTTTTATTTTTTTATTAGTTTTTAGTTTTTTTAGTAGTTTTTGCCTTTTTTTAGTTTTTTCAGTTTTGACGTCACCTGATCCAGTTTTTTCAGGTGACGTCACCTGATCCACGATCCACAGATCCACAGACAACTTATTTTTATATATATAGATAGTTTTTTTTTTTTACTTATGTCCTGGTCGTCATTTATACTCCCTGTGTCCCGGTGCTTTGTTGATTGCTAATCGAACATTCCTTTTGTCCTGGTCGCTTTCTCTTTGAGTGTCGTCATTTATTTTTTTCTTTTTTAGTTCTTTTAGTTTTTACCTTTTTTAGTTTTTTTTAGTTTTTTAGATGAAAATTTTTTTTAGTTTTTTCCTTTTTTTCTTTTTAGTTTTTTATTGGTTTTTACCTTTATTTTAGCTTATTTTTCAGTTTTTTCAGTTTTGACGTCACCTGATCCAGTTTTTTCAGGTGACGTCACCTGATCCATCCACAGATCCACACACAGACAACTTATTTTTATATATATAGATATAATCTGGCGTAACGGACAGACAACTTATTTTTATATATATAGATATATATATATATATATATATATATATATATATATATATATATATATATATATATATATATATATATATATATATATATATCTATATATATAAAAATAAGTTGTCTGTCCGTTACGCTAGATTATATCTTCTATATATATAAAAGAAAACAAACTAGAATGTAAAAACTGGAAATTGCATAAATATTTCGAAATATTTTGACAATAGATAAAAGTAATTCGAAAAAGAAAAATGGTAAAAAACTAAAAAAAAAACTAAGAGAAAAAACTAAAAAAAAAAAATTAAAAAAATTAAAAAAAGAAAAAACCTAAAAAGAAAAAACGTAAAAAAATAAAAAAGATAAAAAACTAAAAAAAATTAAAAAAGCTAAAAACTAAAAAAAGAAAAAACTAAAAAAAAAACTGAAAATTGCACAAATATTTCAATATATTTTGACAATAGATTAAAGTAATTCGAAAACCTTAAAACAGATACCCCAATCACTTTAAATTAATCAAGTATTCAATAATACAAAATGTAGTAGCAGTTACCGTAGTACATTGGCTTTGATACTCTCTTTCGAATTCGAAGGATGTGAGTTCAAGCCACTTTGCGATAATCTACTGGACATCCAATTACTGCTGGAAATACAAACTCTGGTTCTTTATATATATACTAGCTGTTGGGGTGGCGCTTACCTAGTTGGTGGGGGCGCTTCGCGACCCCCCCCCAAGCCCCCCCGCGCGCGTAAGTCGTTACGCGCCATAATAGTTACGCGCCATTGTAGTTGTGTCCCTATTTCCCACCTGTGAATATAGATAGATATATATATATGGTTTTAACTACGTAAAACTTGCGAATATACAACATTCTTTGCTGTCCCATTGTCTTTGCATATAAATAGATTGTCAGGTTTACCGACTCTTGAACATGCAACATATAATGGTCCATGGGAAAACAATCTGTATTCAGATCTATACCTCATGATTCTAATGATTGCCCTTGAGCTTTGTTGATGGTTATTGCTAATCGACCATTCCCTGTCCCGGTGTCCCGGTCGTCATTTACATCCCCCTGTTTCCCCCGGTGTCCCCGTTGTAGTTGTGTCCCGGTCGTCATTTATATTCCCTGTGTCCCGGTCGTCATTTGTATCCCGGTGTCCCGGTCTGCATATACATTCGTTTTTTAGTTTTGTTTTTCTCCTTTATTTTTTTCCTTTTTTTTTCTTTTTTAGCTTATTTAGATTTTTAGATTTTTTAGTTTTTTTATTAGTTTTTTTTTTTTTTCTTTTTAGTTTTTTTGTCCCGGTCGTCATTTATATCCCCCTGTTTCCCCCGGTGTCCCCGTTGTAGTTGTGTCCCTGTGTCCCGGTCGTCATTTATATTCCCTGTGTCCCGGTCGTCATTTGTATCCCGGTGTACCGGTCTGTATATACATTCGTTTTTTAGTTTTGTTTTTCTCCTTTATTTTTTTCCTTTTTTTTCTTTTTTAGTTTATTTAGATTTTTAGATTTTTTAGTTTTTTTATTAGTTTTTAGTCTTTTTTTCTTTTTAGTTTTTTTGTAGTTTTTACCTTCTTTTTAGTTTTGTTAATTTTTTTTTTACTGATGTCCTGGTCGTCATTTATACTCCCTGTGTCCCGGTGCTTTGTTGATTGCTAATCGAACATTCCTTTTGTCCTGGTCGCTTTCTCTTTGAGTGTCGTCATTTATTTTTTTCTTTTTTAGTTCTTTAGTTTTTACCTTTTTTAGTTTTTTTTAATTTTTTAGATGAAAATTTTTTTTAGTTTTTTCCTTTTTTTCTTTTTAGTTTTTTATTGGTTTTTACCTTTATGTTAGCTTATTTTTCAGTTTTTTCCTTTTTTTTAGTTTTTTTTTATTTTTTATTTTTTTTAGTTTTTTACCTTTTTTTAGTTTTTTTAGTTTTTTTAGTTTTTTTAGTTTTTTAGCTTATTTACTTTTTTTATTAGTTTTTAGTTTTTTTGTAGTTTTTGCCTTTTTTTAGTTTTTTCAGTTTTTTTTTAGTTTTTTATTGGTTTTTACCTTTATTTTATATATATATATATATATATATATATATATATATATATATATATATATATATATATATATATAATATATATATATATATATATATATATATATATATATATATCTATATATATAAAAATAAGTTGTCTGTCCGTTACGCCAGATTATATCTTCTATATATATAAAAGAAAACAAACTAGAATGTAAAAACTGGAAATTGCATAAATATTTTGAAATATTTTGACAATAGATTAAAGTAATTCGAAAAAAGAAAAATGGTAAAAAACTAAAAAAAAACTAAAAAGAAAAAACTAAAAAAAAAAATTAAAAATTGAAAAAATAAAAAAAGAAAAAACCTAAATGAAAAAACGTAAAAAAATAAAAAAGATAAAAACTAAAAAAAAACTAAAAAAGCTAAAAAACTAAAAAAAAAGAAAAAACAAAAAAAAACTGGGAATTGCACAAATATTTCAATATATTTTGACAAAAGATTAAGGTAATTCGAAAACCTTAAAACAGATACCCAAAATTTTGAGGTTTATTATCAATAAAAAGAAGAAACTTAAAAAGAAAAACTAAAAAAGAAAAAAAAAGAAAATAAAAAAACTAAAAAAGAAAACTGAAATGAAACTGTATCTATATCTATATATATAAAAATAAGTTGTCTGTGTGTGGATCTGTGGATCTGTGGATCAGGTGACGTCATGTTTGTCCGCATATGACGTCTGAATTATTTCACACTAATACAAAATAAGAAAAAAAACTAAAAAAGGTAAAAACTACAAAAAAAACTAAAAAGAAAAAAAAACTAAAAAAGCTAAAAAACTAAAAAAACTAAAAAAAGGTAAAAAACTAAAAACTAAAAAAAACTGAAAAAACTAAAAAAAGGCAAAAACTACAAAAAAAACTAAAAACTAATAAAAAAACTAAAAAATCTAAAAAACTAAAAAACTAAAAAAACTAAAAAAAGGTAAAAAACTAAAAAAAAACTAAAAACTAAAAAAGAAAAAAACTAAAAAAAGGAAAAGACTGAAAAATGAAAGAGAAAAAGAACACTAAAAAAATATGAATAAAAATACAAAAAAATAAAAAAGATAAAAACTACAAAAAAACTAAAAAGAAAAAACGAAAAAAAACTAAAAAAGCTAAAAAAATAAAAGAAGCAAAAATCTAAAGAAGGTAAAAACTACAAAAAAAAAGAAAACAAAATAAAAAAATCTAAAAAAGCTTAAAAACTAAAAAAAAACTAAAAAAAGATAAAAAAATAAAAAAAAACTAAAAAAAGGAAAAAACCATAAAATAAACTAAAAACTAATAAAAAAAAAATAAAAAAAGCTAAAAAACAAAAAAAACTAAAAAAAAACTAAAAAAGGTAAAAACTAAAAGAACTAAAAAAGAAAAAAAAACTAAAAAAAGGAAAAAACTGAAAAATAAAGGAGAAAAAGAAAACTAAAAAAATATAAATAAAAATAAAAAAACTAAAAAGATAAAAACTTCAAAAAAAACTAAAAAGAAAAAGAAAAAAACTAAAAAACCTAAAAAAAGGTAAAAACCAATAAAAAAAACTAAAAACAAAAAAAGGGAAAAAATTAAAAATTTATTTCATCATAAGTTTTCAACTGACGAAATTACAGACCGGGACATCGGGACACAAATAAAAAAGGAAAAAAATAAAGGAGAAAAACAAAACTAAAAAACGAATGTATATACAGACCGGGACACCGGGATACAAATGACGACCGGGACACAGGGAATATAAATGACGACCGGGACACAGGGACACAACTACAACGGGGACGCCGGGGGGCACAGGGGGATATAAATCACGACCGAGACACCGGGACACATGGAATATAAATGACGCCCGGGACACTCAAAGAGAAATCACAGACTGGGACACCGGGACACAAATGACGACCGGGACACAGGGACAAAACTACAAAGGGGATGCCGGGGGGGACAAGGGGATATATAAATGACGATGGCGACACAGGGAATGGTAGATTAGCAATCACCATCAACAAAGCTCAAGGGCAATCATTAGAATCATGAGGTATAGATCTGAATACGGATTGTTTTCCCATGGACCATTATATGTTGCATTTTCAAGAGTCGGTAAACAATCTATTTATATGCACAGACAATGGGACAGCAAAGAATGTTGTATATTCGCAAGTTTTACGTAGTTAAAAACATATATATATATATATATATATATATCTATATTCACAGGTGGGACATAGGGACACAACTACAATGGCGCGTAACTAATATGGCGCGTAACGACTTACGCGCGCGGGGGGGCTTGGGGGGGCGCGAAGCGCCCCCACCAACTAGGAGTTGGGGTGGCGCGAAGCGCCACCCCAACAGCTAGTATATATATATATCTATATATATAAAAATAAGTTGTCTGTGTGTGGATCTGTGGATGGATCAGGTGACGTCATGTTTGTTCGCATATGACGTCTGAATTATTTCACACTAATACAAAAGAAGAAAAAAACTAAAAAAGGTAAAAACTACAAAAAAAAAAAGCTAAAAAACTAAAAAAACTAAAAAAAACTAAAAAAAGGTAAAAAACTAAAAAAAAACTAAAAACTAAAAAAGAAAAAAACTAAAAAAAGGAAAAAAACTGAAAAATAAAAGAGAAAAAGAAAACTAAAAAAATATGAATAAATATATATAAAAATAAGTTGTTTGTGGGTTATGTCTGTCTGTCTGTCTGTCGAGTGACGTCGTGTTTGTCCGCATATGACGTCTGAATTATTTCACACTAATACAAAAGAAGAAAAAAAACTAAAAAAGGTAAAAACTACAAAAAAAACTAAAAAGAAAAAAAAACTAAAAAAGCTAAAAAACTAAAAAAAAACTAAAAAAAGGTAAAAAACTAAAAACTAAAAAAAACTGAAAAAACTGAAAAAAGGCAAAAACTAAAAAAAAAACTAAAAACTAATAAAAAACTAAAAAAGCTAAAAAACTAAAAAAACTAAAAAAACTAAAAAAAGGTAAAAAACAAAAAAAAAAACTAAAAAACTAAAAAAGAAAAAACTAAAAAAAGGAAAAAACTGAAAATAAGAGAAAAAGAAAACTAAAAAAATATTAATAAATATAAAAATATAAATATAAATATAATATAAATTAGCAATCAACAAAGCACCGAGACACAAATGACGACCGGGACACAGGGAGTATAAATGACGACCAGGACATAAGTAAAAAAAAAAAAACTAAAAAAACTAAAAAAATGGTAAAAACTAAAAAAAATTTTCATCTAAAAAACTATAAAAAACTAAAAAAGGTAAAAACTAAAAGAACTAAAAAATAAAAAAATAAATGACGACACTCAAAGAGAAAGCGACCAGGACAAAAGGAATGTTCGATTAGCAATCAACAAAGCACCGGGACACAGGGAGTATAAATGACGACCAGGACATAAGTAAAAAAAAAAACTAACAAAACTAAAAAGAAGGTAAAAACTACAAAAAAACTAAAAAGAAAAAAAATCTAAAAACTAATAAAAAAACTAAAAAATCTAAAAATCTAAATAAACTAAAAAAGAAAAAAAAGAAAAAAGGAAAAAAATAAAGGAGAAAAACAAAACTAAAAAACGAATGTAAATACAGACCGGGACACCGGGATACAAATGACGACCGGGACACAGGGAATATAAATGACGACCGGGACACAGGGACAAAACTACAATGGGGACGCCGGGGGGCACAGGGGGATATAAATGACGACCGGGACACCGGGACACAAGGAATATAAATGACGCCCGGGACACTCAAAGAGAAATCACAGACTGGAACACCGGGACACAAATGACGACCGGGACACAGGGAATATAAATGACGACCGGGACACAGGGACATAACTACAAAGGGGACGCCGGGGTGCACAGGGGGATATATAAATGACGATGGCGACTCAGGGAATGGTCGATTAGCAATCACCATCAACAAAGCTCAAGGGCAATCATTAGAATCATGAGGTATAGATCTGAATACGGATTGTTTTCCCATGGACCATTATATGTTGCATGTTCAAGAGTCGGTAAACCTGACAATCTATTTATATGCACAGACAATGGGACAGCAAAGAATGTTGTATATTCGCAAGTTTTACGTAGTTAAAAACATATATATATATATATATATATATATATATATATATATATATATATATATATATATATATATATATATATATATATATATATATATATATATATATATATATATATATATATATATATATATATATATATATATATATATATATATATATATATATATATATATATATATATATATCTATATTCACAGGTGGGACATAGGGACACAACTACAATGGCGCGTAACTAATATGGCGCGTAACGACTTAAGCGCGCGGGGGGGCTTGGGGGGGGGGCGCGAAGCGCCCCCACCAACTAGGTGTTGGGGTGGCGCGAAGCGCCACCCCAACAGCTAGTATATATATAAAAATAAGTTGTCTGTGTGTGGATCTGTGGATCTGTGGATCAGGTGACGTCATGTTTGTCCGCATATGACGTCTGAATTATTTCACACTAATACAAAATAAGAAAAAAAACTAAAAAAGGTAAAAACTACAAAAAAAACTAAAAAGAAAAAAAAAACTAAAAAAGCTAAAAAACTAAAAAAAAACTGAAAAAAGGTAAAAAACTAAAAACTAAAAAAAACTGAAAAAACTAAAAAAAGGCAAAAACTACAAAAAAAAACTAAAAACTAATAAAAAAACTAAAAAACTAAAAAAACTAAAAAAACTAAAAAATGGTAAAAAACTAAAAAAAAACTAAAAACTAAAAAAGAAAAAAACTAAAAAAAGGAAAAGACTGAAAAATAAAAGAGAAAAAGAAAACTAAAAAAATATG
>NC_088878.1:14315751-14347538 GCF_032884065.1 Artemia franciscana | reverse complement strand
TTTATGAGTGAAGGGCAATAGAGATTCTGGCATTTACAATAATTTTAATTAAAATTCACTAAAAACCAATAGAACAAAAACACTAATTAGAATATGGCATGATATAAAAACCTTTATGGGCCATGAATAATACAAAGATACGCCAACATAAAGATTATGAACAAAGGCACACCCTTAAATCCAAATTAGATTTTAAATAGATTACAGAGAATGGTCGTATGGATCATAACTGTACCCACAAGCTTTCCTAACATTCTAGTCTCGACAAAAACTGTATCGCTTAATATAAAATCTACCCGTTCCTCCCTTGCATACCAACGCTGAAAAATTTTCATCCTTAGGTCTATTAATTCCTTACAAAAAAGGAATTATGTCATCTTCCCCATCTCCACTTATTGGGAAAAAACAAGAACCTATCTTCAATTTCATCCTTCCGAGATACTTTCCTTTTTACCAAGGGATATAGTGTTCGCTTAGTTGGCCTATTTGGAATCTATCAGTTAAAGAGCTTTCTTGGAAAAAGGTGTTATAATAAATAATCAAAAAAGGAACTTAAAACTGAAAATAGTTGCTAACGTACAAATTTTGCAAGTTAATCATTTTTCCTAGGAGAGAACTACTATCATCTTATTTTCAGGTCTTCCGAATAGTTTTAGGAGACCGTTTGATTGACTATTTGCCAAACACAATGTTATACGAAAAATCTATTTCTATCTCACTGTCTAGGGCTATAATGGGAGAAAGGTTGAGATGGCCAGGGCACGTTTTTTGAAGAACAACGGATTGCTAAAGATCATTCTTTTCGGCATCCCTTTAGGATCAAACAAAAAGCAGTTCTTTCCCCAATGGGGCAGATAGAGGTCATAAAGAAAAGCTTTAAATTGATCCAGGCGTGGAAAGAGGATACATAGTCGTGTTGGCCTCAGGCGGCTTGGCACTGCACTGGGTTTTAGTAGTAGTAGTGGTGATATATTTATCCAACTAATAAAGATATAATCATTGTTTCCTTCTCAGAAGTTCTACCGAAAATTTCAGTTTCCAGATAATTTCACTGAGACTAAAGTAACCAAGTTCTTGTTTTTATTGTTATTTTTAATTTACAAAATACTAACAGAAATAAAACAATAATTAAAATATTTAGCCGATGTGTCAAATACTCCTTGTGTTTCCGTAAGTGATAAAGCCACAAAAAAACGATAATTAATTAATAAAAAAATAAGCCTAAAAGTGTAATTAACTAAAAGCGGGCATAAGTTAATTATTTTTAGACGAGGAAATAATTTCCAGGAGAAAATGCGTAATCATCTTAATTTCTAGAGGTTTATATTAAGCCAAATTCAAAGATATAATTGTTGTTTTCTTTTATGCAATTCCGACTAAAAACCGAATTACAGAAATTTCAATTAAGGGCAAAGCAAACAAGTTTTGGTTTTTAACTTTTATTTACAATCCACTGAACACTGTCAGAATAAAACAGTAATTCGCTCAATATGTAATTAATGTGCTAAATGTACTTTGCGTATGCATCAACAATACAACCACTTAAAAAAAATAATGAATTTTTCAAAAAGGCAAACTTGAAAACAGCTTATGATTGTATTCTATCCCCAATCAAAAATAGTGCATTGTAGGAGTTAATATTTAAACACCTCTCGGGTATTCAACAATAGTATGTTTCTTTTAAAGTTGAGTCGCATGTTGTCATTACTTGGGTACACATCTTTTCTCTTACCATCGAGGTAGGAAAATTGCATGCTTGCCAACGGTCTGCGTAGTGCAGGTACCAAGATCCAGATTCTCTGCCTTCAGCTGGGAGTGCAGTGTGTGGTTGGGGCAAATAGATAGAGATAGAGAGAGGGAGAGAGAGAGAGAGAAAGATAGAGAGAGAGAGAGAAAGAGAGAGAAAGAAGAGAGAGAGAGAAGAGAGAGAGAGAGAGAGAGAGAGGAGAGAGAGAGAGAGAGAAAGAGAGAGAGGGAGAGAGAGAGAGAGAGAGAGAGAGAGAGAGAAGAGAGAGAGAGAGGAGAGAGAGAGAGAGAGAGAGAGAGAGAGAGGAGAGAGAGAGAGAGAGAGAGAGAGAGAGAGAGAGAGAGAGAGAGAGAAGAGAAGAGAGAGAGAGAGAGAGAGGGAGATTTATTACAACAACAACAAAAAAAATAACTACAGTTTAACAGCCGCCATAAGAAGTAAAAAACTTGTCAAAGGGTGAGGCGAAAATACACACAAAAAGAGAAATTTTTGTGACAAAACAATTTCAACAAATGTACTATTTTATTCATACCCCAAGAGGCCGTTATTAATCATTTGTTTATTTACCCTCCCTCTCTCAAAAACATAGCTGCTAAAAAAAAACAACAGAGTACATGATAAGTAAGCACTTATTCTCTAATGACAAGAAGAAAAGCTACCCCATATATTATTAGCTTCTCGTGATTAGCATTAAATAGGTTATAATAATTCTGATTTAGAACAGCCATAGTCTACGTTATATAACATAATGTTTAAGACTAGTTGCAGGGGTAGTTGGTCTCTAGAGCCACTTAAATTCAGAGGCTCAGTTTATTTCTGGAGTCTTTTGCTAGCTAAGTGAGACATGTTAGTTGTGCGCGTTTTATTCTTACTGTTATGTTATTTTGTGAAACAATGTATTTGATGAATAGACAAATAGTCTAAAAATATAAATAATTATAGATTCGATCAATTGAGTACATGATAAGTAAGCATTTAATCTCTAATGAAATAAAGAAAAGCTAACTTATATATTGTTAACTTGTCGTGATACCAAAGAGAGGTACAAATTAAGAAGATATACACCCAATCACTTTAGATGTCATTGCATTTAACTTTAGTAATCCCAGAAGAGTCTAGTACATCTTGCTAAAAGCGTGGACAAAGAAAGATGATAGTCTCGTAAAATAGGTATTTCAGCCAGACGCAGCATAAAAAATGTTTACTTTAAAAATTCGCTATCACGATCTACGAAGAGTCGAATTCGAGTTTCAGGGTCAACAAAAAAAATAGGACGAAACCATCAATAGACGTTTAAAAACACGATATACTTAAAACTAGCAAAAGAATGCAAAATTAAAGTGACAGAATGAGTAAGTCAATCGTTAATCATTATTTAAGACTGGCATTTAATCAAATTCGTCAAAAATTATATATATATATATATATATATATATATATATATATATATATATATATATATATATATATATATATATATATATATATATATATATATATATATATATAAAGATATTATGGATTGCTATGAATGAAGATGGGGTACCTAGCACATGATAAGTCTGATGAAAGTTTGCGTGTACAAATTCAAGCAAATGATGGATTCATTAAAAACCATTGGGTAAGACAAGCACGCATTTTTTCCCTCGTATTTTTTATGTCCATGATTAACTGGATAATGCCTAGGGTCATGTCTGACTTTGGAAGAAGGCACATTAGTCCGATTTTAACTGGAACAACTTATATTTCGTAGATGACATTAGCCAATCTACTTGCAAGAGGAAAAAAGTAGGCGGTTGGGGTACATACAAGTACAGGTATTGAATTATAAAAAAAAAAAATCACCTCTCCTCCTGGGGTTTCAATCATGAAGACTTCCGACCAGACCATAATTCCAGTCGTTTCACGTTCACATCCTCCACGCCACTTGAATCCTGTTAGGGGAGCATCTTCTGGACCTAGCCATCCTTCGCATCCCTATAAACATAAATAAAATAAACATGTAATGTTAAAGAAATTCATTGAATCAGTTGATGAGCTGTTAAAGCTTATTACAAAGTAAGCCACCGATTTCTTCAAACAAATGCTCAACAGATGAATAAAGACTAATAATTGAACAAGCGAAAGGACTACTGATAAATAAAGCCAAATCGACAACCCCAAAAGAGAACAAAAATTGTGTTTTCAATTTTCTAACAAAGTAGGCATACTAAATTAATTTTTAGCTTTTCTAAGCTCACATGGAACCCTCTTCCCCCAAATCGACGCCTACTGACAATGAATTTAACCTGTAACTTACAATAATAATCGGGCTGGTTAGGAAAATTAAAACATTTTACAGCGACACCTAACCACGGGAGCACAGAATTGATTTCTCTTCTAGGTATAAGAACATAAAACGGATGCCATCCTTCACGTCCCTTGAAACACAAATATAACAAAGACGTAGAGCTGAGATACCTTGTAAATAAATTGATTGAATTAGTTGATAAGCTGCCGGAGTTGTTTCATCAAAATAAGCCGCTGAGGCCTTTAAACAAATATTCAACAGATGAAAACAGCATAGCCTAAGGAATAGTGATAAAAAGGGTCAAATGATTTTGCTAGGGTAGTAATGATGTATTCGTCTTTTTGTTTAATGATGTGAAAAAAAGAATTCTTGAGACTGAAAAAAAAATCGTTTCTAGTAAACGAATTTATGCAAAAAAATGATCTGTCTCAATTTTTTTCTCTATTTTTGGGCCGTTTGCATAATCCAGAACAGTAACAAAATCACGGCGGTCAAAATTTTTTATATGACTCTATTAAATAACTAAAATATTCACCTTTCTGTCTAATGACGTAAAGAAGAATCCTTAAAAGTGAAAAAATAACATTCATTTACATAAATCGTTTATGTCGAGATTTTAAAGCGATTCCTAAACTATTTGTACAGTAAAGCTTCTTTTGGCAAAAGACTCATTTAAAATTTAACTTTATAAACATTTTCTCATTTTTATTTGCAAATTATCCTTTTTTTATCACCTTGGTATATAGATAAAATTAATTTAAAAAAAAAACTTTCTACAAAACAAGTTTTTCAACGAAAAGTAGAAAACTCCATTAAACCAAAAATGAACCAAAAACTTTACAGAAAAAAATAAAATTGAATGTGCATTATCAGTTGAATATACATATACTGATATTTATTAATTCAAATGTTAAAAATATTTTATTTATAAAAGTTATAACAGTGAAAACATTTAAAATTTTTCAATAAAGTGCAAATTATGTTCTGGCCTTGGGAGAGCATAGGGGTTTTGAGCCCTATTCATGTTAATTTTTGTTCTTTTTTAATTTGACTTGGTTATTTATTGTAATTTCTATTCGTGTTGGGTTTCATTTATTTATCGATGCTGACTTAGTTTTAAGCTTGGTAGATTGTTAGATTTTATTTTTGCTCATTTTTGGTTTAATGGAGATCTCTAATTTTCTTTGAAATTTTTTTTTGTGGAATGTATTTTAAATTAATTTCTGTTTGTTTTATACTGACTGAGTCTTTTCAGGGAAAAGAAAATAATAGTTCAAATCCTTACGGCTTTTCTTTGAGAATTTATAGTTAGGCCAGCTATTTGTACGCTGGAGAAAACTTTTTAAAATTATTAACAAAATGCACCCTTCTAAAAATCTGGACACAAATGGTACTGTTTAATTTAGTTTTATACCTCCTCTAGTTGACCTGAAATAGAAAACTTAATACCATTCAAAAAAAATCTATTTATGGTCTTTGACAGCTTGGATATACTTAAACTCTTTTGATTTGGTTGAATTTTAAGAGCAGAAGTAGTAATAGAAGTAGCCCCAAAAGTTTGAACATAATACAGTCAGTCGTTCTTGGGATACTGCTGAGCTGCCTCATCGGCAATTAGCATTAACAGAATGCATTTTGATTTAATCTTAAGGTAAAATTTAGTTTTTAAACATATGGGAGAAATTGTATAACTGCGGGGGAATTGACCTACGAAATAGCCCTGGATATACAGTTACAAAACCGTTCAACAATGCTGAACAAAAAGCTGTCTTAAATTTTGAATCACTTTTTACTCATAAAAAGATTACTAGAACGTTGAATTTCCAACCAAATTAGCTCCTTTAAAATATCAAGATATAAATCACTATGATCGAGCATCACTGCTTATGATATTGCTTATATGCCCTTTAAATACTTGCATGCGTGTAGTTTTTTCGGTTAATTCAAACTCCCCCTAAACGGTTCAACTTAATGGCCCGTAAGTGTCAGTAGTCACAGTAACCGTAGACATAGTATCAAAAGTATACAGACAGTGTCTTCTGGCTAGTTCAAAACCTGTCCCGAATTACCCTGAAAGGTCTAGATTAATAATGTAAGGTGTTATTGTGATATTGCTTTGTCAGCATATTGACAATCTAAATGATCATAGTTTGTTTTGATTTTATTCAGGATCCGCCTAAATATTCCTTGAAAGCTTCACCGTAATACCCTTAGCTGGCGTAGTAGCAATAGCTGTGCTAGCATTAGTAGTAGTATGCACATAGCACTTTTTTAACATCCCCTTCGAAACATGATGAAATTTTTACTTAACACCATCAACCGGTCCTGAAGCATTGCTGACATGTCCTCTTGACAACCTATGTGGGTATTGTGTGTTTCGATTTATTTTACTACAGTTGCAATATTGCCGAAAACTTTAGCCTTAATTCCCTTAGATTTATTAGTGGTATTAGTAGCACTAGTAGTTATAGTATAACAGCAAGAATAGAGTTAACAGCAGTTCTCTTAGGCTTAGTAGCAGTAGTAGTAGTAGCAATAATAATAGTAGCAGTAGCAGTAGTTGTAGGAGTAGAAGCAGAAGAATTATGATGCAAATATTGTCTTTTGGTTAGTTCAACATTCCGCATAACAAACGTTGTAAGTGTTAATTTCACATACGAAAGTGTTCCTAAGATGTTGATGATATGCCCTTTTGACAACCTGTATACGGATGCCAGGTACAACAGAAATATTTTCTAAAAATGTCACCTTCGTACCCTTAGGCATAGTTGTAAAAGCAGTCACAGCAGTAGTATAACTACTCAACTTAATACAATTAGCCATTGCTATGATATTGTCGATTTGCTCTTTTTTAACCTGTATTGCCGTATACTTTTTTAAATTTTCATTTTATTGCCCTTAACCTTACAAGTAGTTGTTATAGAAGTAATAATTGGAGCAATAGTAATAATAATAATAGAACTAGTAATTGTTGCAGTAGCAGCAACATTTAGTAGTGTGCACATATTGCCTTTTGGTCAATTGATCATCCCCTTTAAGCATTATCTGAGAATTCCAACTTAATACACAAACCAATTCTTAATATACGCTATTTTAACAATCTAAATACACATAATCTCTTTTCTTAGTTCGAATTTGCCATTAATATTCTCTCAAACTTTACCTTCATAGACTTAGCCTTAATAGTACTGTAATCACGGTAGTTTCGGTTTTAGTAAAAGTAGTTGCAGGGTTAGTACTGTATTAGTAGTAGTAGTAGTAGTAGCAATAGTATTAATAGCGGTAGTAGCATGTTTATATTGCCTTTTGGTCAGTTGAACATCGCTTTCATGATGCCCCGGAAGTTCCACCTTGACACGTTAAACCGTTCCAAAAATATTCTTGATATGCGCTTTTGGCACCTTTTTGACGCCCTTTTCACCTGAATACTCTAATCTTTACAAATTGTTGCAATTGAAGTAGTAGCTGGAATAATTTACTTGGAAAACCACTTTGACTCCTAAAAAGGGCACTATATCTTCCAAGTTCAAATAAAAAGAACCCCATCTTAAGTTTATACGACTTTTAGGAGTAGGAAGTTAAGTAATAGTTTTCTAAAGATGTTTCTTTCTTGTATAAAAAAAATTGGTATTCAGAAGAAATTAGAAGAAATAACAATAGCATCCGTCCTATTTCTGCTGTCCTAGCAAAATATATTAACAAGAGTTGTGTTTTCCAGAGGTGAACACATAACTGGTGCTAATTTTTATAAATAAAATTCTTGAACAATTAGAGATAATATTAGCAAAAATTGAGGATACGTTTTGAGAGTAGAAATTAAAAAAAATAAAAGCCAAAAAATATTCAAAGAAGAATCTTGTACTACAGTATTTGATTACATTTTATGCTAGATTGAAGCTCGAAATACTGTTATAAAAGGTAATCAGATTAACGACGCTTCTTGCCTACTAAGATCCCTGCGCCATCCCAACAGTGTGTTACTACAACCGGATTCAATATCTGGGTCCCGTATTACCAAGCTAAGGTCAACCCACTGGGCCACCATGGGAAGTAATACTGTTATTGTATTGTATCAGATTAACGAAGCTTCTTGACTACTAAGGTCCCTGCGTCGGCCCTGCAGTGCATTCCTGTAGCATGATTCGATCGCTGGGTCCCCTATTACCAAGCTAAGGTCAAACCCACTGCGCCACCACAGGACAGTAATACTGTTATTAAATTTGAATGTCTCATTTTCAAATTTCTTGGCAAATTAATATGTTAAGAAAAATGTTTGCAACAAGTGGGACGGCGGAAACAGTACATAAAAAATCTTGGCTTATTGCTTGTTTATTTTGTAATGTCTTTACTTTTCAAACAACGGTCTCTCTCTCTCTCTCGAAAACGTTATTTCTTTGAAATTGATGGAAAATAGCCAGATGGACAGTCAAACAAATTTCAAGTTAAGCAACTGGCAACAAAGCAAATATCTATTCTAAGGAACATGAATTTAGAATAAAAAATAGAGAAAAATCGTCTGCTCATAGCTTTAAATACTCTTCGGGAAATTAGCGTCTAACCAAAGTAAAAAAAAGAGACTTCAGTGACTTTGTGACAGCCTTTACATAAAGAAATCTTTTCGTAGAACGAAGACTAAGGGAAACATTGCCTCCACTACCCCCAAATTTTTCAAGACTTCCTCGTATTTCTCGGGAAAAAAAACGGTTTTTGTGAAATCTCCCCGAAAACTAATGTTAACAAAGGTTAAAGATTTTTATCGTGTTAATGTTCGTTTATTTACAAACGTTAATTTTTGGGGATATATCGGAGAACATAATTTAGTTTCGGAAGAATTCGTGAAAATCTCGAAAATTCGGAGAGGAAGCACTGATAGATAACTATACCATTAAAGACAGCATTTTATGTTGCCCAAATCATTCATTAGGGTATTCTAGACAAGTGAATAGGATAGGGTAGTTAGTAGTCTGAGTAGGAAAAAGGGAGTACAGAATCCCTGGGGTCTGGGCTCCCCTGTACTAGGTATATAGTGTAACTAAGATTGGTATTGCATATTGTTGTTTATAATGTAAACCCGATTAAAAAGTCATTTTGGCTCAGTGATTGACGCGCCAGACCTGTAATCCTATGTCCTCAAGGACAGGGATTCAAGTTCTGTTGTCGTTGATCCTTTGGTTTAGGATGGAGGCCATTTGTGTGATTCTGTAAGCTTAGCCAGAGTCAACTGAGCTCCAACTGGGTGCCTGGAAGTAGTGGTTAAGGAGTTGGACCCCCCCCCCCCTCCATGGGTCAGTTAATATTATGCTGTTCAAGAAATACTCAATTTTCTGTGATGCTGTTTATAAAACTGATTAAACTTTTTTGAAAATAACTTGAATATTTCAATATGTCCCAATGAATTCTAGATTCAGCAAAAAAAAAAAAAAAAAAAAAAAAAAAAAAAAAAAAAAAAAAAAAAAAAAACTAATATAGCTGTTTGAACACTCAGAAACAGTTAAGC
Organism: Artemia franciscana; assembly: GCF_032884065.1. Lineage (NCBI taxonomy): Eukaryota > Metazoa > Arthropoda > Branchiopoda > Anostraca > Artemiidae > Artemia > Artemia franciscana. The sequence goes on along the minus strand of NC_088878.1, from coordinate 14,338,004 downwards.
TACTCAGTGCAAGAAGAAAATAACATACCTGTCTTTTCAGGTATCGTAGCATGAAATCCAAAAGAAATGACTTTCCTTTTCTGAATGCTCCAGCTACGGAAATGATTGCGAGGGGTTTGTCTCTACAATACTCCTGATTGAGTACCTCAGCCAAAGCTTCTTCATCCAGGCTAAATGTATGATCTTCGTTTACTCTTACAATTTGAACTGCATGTCCTTCAGTAGGTGAATCTTTAACTTCCTCCATTTTTGATACTTCTTCAACAATACCCTATCAAAACAATTTTTATGGATTGTTTAGCACAAAAAAGAGCTTTAAACCATCAAAAATGTGGGTCACACATTCCTATACATTGATTAATTGAGGAAGGGGTTTTTCTGATCGATTGGTCTATTGACCATCCTCCACCTGGGATTTTCCTGAAAAACCACCCTCCCCTTCTAGACACATTAGAAATTAGTGGCAAAACTAAAATTCATAAGATTTTGACCCCCGGCTCATAGAATAAAACACTCTTCTGTCCCTTTCCTCCCAGGGCTCAGACCTGTGTGCACCTATCGTTACCTGATTTTGATGTTGAGCGTCATTGCTGCAATATTAAACTTGGTGGTATAATGAGCAAGCTATGAGACGCTGAAATACCAGCTTTGGTAAAAATAAAATCAAACTTAAAATCGCAATTAAAAAAACAATAATCGGAACACATTTAATCAAGACATTGCACTATTCGTTTTTTGTTTTCTTCTTTTTTTTAAGCCACCTTTGCAGGGAGGAAGACAATAGTACTCCATGACAACCAAAGAAAAGAAACAAATTTCAGCGGATTGTTTCTTTCTGTGATAATATCAGCTTCCGGATATCCTGCTTAATTAATGCTGTCTCTACAGTACTTTCTACTTTTCAATATTTTTTCTACTTATTTTAAAGTTTAATATGTTGGCAGTATACTAAGAAATATCACAATAAAAACAGTGCGCATGTTTGCGATAAAACAAACGATAAGAACGTTTGAATGTCTTGGGACGAATGCGGCACCATGTGGCACTATGACCTCTGACGCCAGGAGGATAAGTTTCTAATTTACAATACAAAAATATTATAGTTATCTAGCTTTTCGATAGTTGTAAACCAATTGGCTATCTCAAAGTTTTTACTCGATAGGATTTTGGCGCTGCTCATGCAGAAATTTCTAATTTGTTGAACAAAATGACAGAAATCAGCACACTGCTATGGTAAAATCTGAAACTTAATGTGCTGTATATATAACGTTTTCAATTACTGGCCGATTAGTCGTCTTAAAATTTTTAATTGATCGTATTTTGGCCTTGTTTGGGCAAGAATTTTCATTTGTAGTACAAAAGGGCAATTTTGGATACTTTTCGGCAGTAGACTACGATCTTTTTTGTTAATTAGAGAGAGTGTTGGAACTTCCAAGTTACATTCAAATGGACCATCTCCTCAAATTTTACGAGCATTAATTAGATATGATCACCCTCAGCAAAAAACAAGCAAAAAAAAAATACGCACGCTTTATCAAGTTCCTCGGAAAAAAAAATACAAAAATTCTTGTTTTGTACATAGGAGTTTGAAACTTCCGCTAAAGGGGTTTTAGATATGCCGAATACGATGCTCAGATTTCCCAAAGACGTACCATCATAAGGGGTGTTTCTTCCTTTTCCTTAATTCACGCAAATTTTTTCTTGTGTATGACTTTTTATGGTTAATCTTAAATTTAATAAATTCACTTACAGTTGGTTACCACGGACTTTTTGAAGGAAGTACAGGTTTGAGCGCAAGTTAAACTTTCGTGTAAGCATGGTTGGCTTCTATCCATTCTAATTTCTAACGTTAAACCTATTTTTTTTAAATATCTTTATGAAAATACCTTATTTTTTTCAATGATTACGAATCCAAATGTAGTTTCGGCATATAATTGCATGAATGGCAAATATAAGAACGAATCTCAGATAAAAGTTTAAATTTAGTGCTTAAATTATCAGTTTTCTTTGTATCCTTAATATATATGTAAGAAGGGGAGGGGTATCTTCCATAGCCTGAAACGGTAACCTTCCAGCTACTATTTACTAACCCTGGCTAATCCTGTCACTGGTTGGGCAATAGTTAAATACCACTTCTAACATACCTGTACCAATGATGACAGGGATTAATGGGCCGTAAGATTGGTCCAAATACTCTCGTACTAAAATATTGGATAAAAGGGTCTAAATAAAAAACAATCCAACAATTTCATGATAAAAAAAAAATTCTTTTCAGGGAAAAGAGTCTTTACAAGACCCGAGCCCTGGAGTATGGACTGTGTGTCTGCAAATTTCGTACTTTTAACACTCTACAAAAGATCATTTTGTTCTCAGTAGACCCCGCCCTACCTTAGTCATTGAATTGAATACCTGAGACTGTATAATTCGAATTATTTTTTCATTCTAATTGAGATAGTCAACTCAAATATAATTGCACAGCCAAAAAGACCAAATGTAAAAAAAAAACAAAAAACATTTTAACCAGACTTACCATTCAATTCAATTAATAATCCAAATGCAACTGAAATAAAACTAAAGAAAACTAAATACAAAATAACAATGCGAACAATTATACACTTTAAGGACCAAATTGATACTGAGCATTTCATTCAACCTATACTTGGTGATTCGTGTTTATCCGGATTAGCTCAACATTTCATTTTCTTCAAACAGCATAATCAAATATGTAAAAATTGCAATGACCAGAATTTGAAACAATCCTAGGGGGTATGAACTTATTTTCCAATGAAAAAGCTAATGCAGGGTGAACTACCGAAATCCAACAGGGGGTATAACTGGTCAATTTGAATTTGACCTGGGCAATTGGCATGACATTAAAAACTAGGTAATTAACAAGAAAAAAATAATACAATCACAAATATCATCATATGAACTGTTTATGCTTGAAAGTGTTGAAGATTGTAAACAAAAACTGAAGGGCTAAATTAGGCCGGGGGGCTCTGTCCCTCTGATAGGAGTCTACAGCCCTTTAAAACGGGCGAGACAATCCTGGAAAAGCAAATTTACATTTAAAGTGTAGAAAATTTTCGGATTTTCTCAGACCCTCCCCCCCAAAAAAAAAGTTTTTTAATAAGCTAAGTTTAAAAACGACACAGAACTTCAACATCCAGATATGCATACAGACGCACAATGTAAGGAATGCCAGAATGTCGATATTGCTCGGTCTGATTACAATTACTTGATTCCTAATGATAGGAAACATGTCTCAAACATGCAGCAAAAACAAATCCTAAAAGCATTTTTTTTTTCAACTGTGCCCTCTTAAATACACCCCTCTCCCAAAAATATTGGCTGTGTAGACCGGTGTCATTAGCCCAGATTAAACAATATTGGATCTGCCATATTTTTTTTGGTTGTTGTTGTTTTCTTTTGTTCTACTATAGATATCCGGGTTTCAATCTAATGTGCCCAACCCAAGAGTCACCCGCATAAAAGAGCGGTCAATAGTTGTTACGGTTAGAACCTGCCTTAGCTCCGCCTAGCCTCGAATGGACTGGATGATCTCAATAACATCACTTGGGTTATCGATAAAGAAGAAGTCCCAACAAAGACACTGATGCGGGAAGAAGCTGAATCAATAAGTAACAAACTAGGCCTACTCTTTTTTATATTTATAATAATTTTTTCAAAGCTTTCAAAACAGTTCTGTCTCCTCTTTTGCACTAGCAAAGTTTGAAAATATCTACTAGGGTTTAAAGAAGAGCTTCAAACGAAATTATCAAACAGTGAGATGAAATGTAAATGGCCCAGCTTCAAAGAGACTGTATAATAACAAAGAATTTTTTAAAGTCAAGGAAAAGACGGTAGACATGTTTGAAAATTTTATAAATAATCTGAAATGAATAGCTCTGACTAACTACATACCTTTCGCAAACTAAATTGTACCTTTGGGCCGTGGGTCATGTGAAAAATAGCAGCAATTGTGACCCATAGGCCATGATCGCGGAGGAACATAAGCGTCATTGAATATTGGATGGACTTAAAGCCTCTAAAGGCACATCCAAAGCCGAAGTAACTGATACCTATCAAATTTAATATAGTCCCACTTGATATTTTTAATGAAATGGAAGACAAGAATGTAGACTTTCTCTCACTGAGGCTTTTCGAGTAGGAACACCGAAAGCATATCTGTACCTGTAGAACTTGAAGTTTATTTTATTTTTTAACAAATTTCGCCTGAATCCTCGTTATAGTAGGTCAGCTTATGGCAAGATTTCTTTAAGGGGGGGGCAGAGCTTCTTTCCCTAAAAGCCTGAATAAATCCTAGCGTACGAAAAAACTTAGTTAAGAAAATAGCATTTACCTCCCACTGGGTGTGATTAGATCTAGTAGCTCCTCCAGAAAGATGCCTAAAAATCACGGTTGCAAATCACAGAAAGATGCCTAAAATCACGGTTGCCTTCTACTCCTACTACTAGGAACAAACAGTGTTGCTATTGGAGGTAGAATTATACCAGATTCAGTACATTTTCTCCTAACCTGTACGTCTGCCCAGATGATAATTCAGTACAATTACTCCAAGAAAGCTGGTTTTAATTCAAATTTAAATGACATGGATCTTAAAACAAGACTGATTTAGTTCAATTGTTAAGGTAGGCCTGTTGAAGTAGTCTTGGCCATCTAAACCTTTCTTTCATGGGATGCAATTGCCTTGTTCATAAAGTTTGTTGTTTGACTTACGGACGGTCAAGCAGGTACCTATAACTATCTTTATACTAATTCCTCTGGAAAATATTCAAGAAATATTCCCCCACCTTTCAAAGCGCCCATGCTTCACAAACATACTTGACCACTGTCAATACCGTAGCTTCAAATATTCTAATCGTGATTTGAAGACTAATTTTTGTATTCTTCCTTATTTTTTCCAATGCAAAAAAAAAAAAAAAACAGACTGGGCAAAAAACAGAATACAGCAAACCCTTAAGGTTGACACGTATTTAGGGGCCCATTTTTTTCCTCCCTCATTGTGTTGGGATTGGTTCAAATCTAAAACTATGGCATTAGCTCTTGCTTCAAACTGAGCGCCGCTCCTCTCACAAGGATTGTATCACGGACAAACCACAAAAAGGCAGAACTAGGACACTTACTCTGACTTCCCACTAAGCTTTATTAGATTCGGCAACCCATTCTTATACATATAGTAATGACAGAGATTTAGGAGCCTTCCCTCTCAAAACAAGATGAAAGTGTGTGCAAACCCCCAAAAAGCAAAATTCAAGCACTGATTCGTGGTTTTGACCCAATTTGGCTGATAAATAATGATTCGTTCAACTAGATGTCTTGAAAAAAGAACATCAGTGTTTGCTGAAAGTTCATCTGTTATAGGATGTGTTCATCCTGATATTTTGGGCCCACTTTTCCATACTTTTCATGGGAGGCTCTTTGGATCAGTGTTGAAGGTGGAAACTCACCAATCATTTCCCAGTTATTTGGAGGAATATATTTTGACCCAGCAAGTAATATGGATGCTGAAGGGTAAAAGCTCCTCTCTCATTGCAGAAATGATGGATTATAAAGAAAACATTAACTTTTAGTAGTCAATCGAAAAGCTTAACCCATAAAGAGAAGATGCCAAAAAGGGACATCAGCCCATTATATTTAGGTTAGCTTCGTATAATGCTAAAAACGAAGGGAATTCATTTTTTTTTTAATGAAAGTAAACTAATGCTACTGCTACTGACAACTCCCTTTAGGACCAAGTCGCCTGAGGCCAAAACAGCTGAACATGTTTGTTCTCTATTAAAAGCCTCCCTCTTTACACCATCCCAAGAATCTCCATTTTCCTTAAATCTCTTCATACGACCTCTTCCCACTCCATTCTGAGACATTTGGCACTAGACGGCTTTTTCATTTGGCCCTAAATGGATGGCCAAAAAGGACGATCTTTGACGATTTGTCATTCTTCATCTGCTAAACTTACTCTACCCATCTCAATTTGTCTCCCATTATAGCTCTAGAAAGCGAGAGCCACATTTTTTGTACACCCTGCTCTTTGAAATACAGTCAGTCAAATGGGTAGCAAAAACTATCCATAGACAAATCCTCTGGAAGAATAGCAATAAAACACAAAACAGACAAAATGATCCTACTTGTAGAGCTATTGTAACTCCAGTGTGGTAGTAGAGCTATTACATAGTATATAAATAGCAGCAACCTGTAATAGTTCAACACACCTCATAAAAAGACAGGAAAGGAAGAAGGCTAAATGGTTTTGACTGAGAAGTCCATAATTACTAACAGAAGACGATTATCGTATACAAATACATAAAGGTACTTCTGGTACTACATATTCATTTCATTTATTTTGAACAGTTGAATTTAACCATAAAAATATTTTTGAAGGCAACCAGTAAATAAAACACAATTAAGAGCTTGCTTTATTTACTGTAGTCTAAAATACTAGAAAGGAAACATTCCTAAAAGTTTAGCCTAAAGTGAAGCTTCAATATAAAGTTCAATGGGTCAGCAAGCTCCTCATTAGTAGGGTAAGTCTGGCTTATTTTCAGTTTTAAATCCTACTCCTACAATTTTAAATCCTACAATTAGATTTCAAATGCTTGTTTTTCTCTGGCGTGTTAAAGAAGCCGCAAATAATTGCAACCATCGAATCTCAGCCTGTGTCTACCAACTGTGTCTACCCTGTGATCTCAGCGTGTGTAACTGAGTCTCAGCCTGTGTTTACCAGCCACATAACATATATCTAGACAGAACGATCATCTCCTATCTCAACAATTAGACAAAGCCAGACCGCAATACAGCTCCTTCTGAGAAGATCTAAACCAAGAGAATACTAAGCAACATTACATCTTTTCATGGGTAGGCATGCGTGTGGCATCAGTATTCACAGCCTGGAGAAAAAATAAGGCGAATTGACTGTCTAGGGGATAAGAAAGAATGCAATACGCTGAAGAGATAAAGACAAAGGAAAATAATTGGTTTGGCTGTAATAATGCAAAAGGTAAAGATAATATTGGTTTGAGAATGGAAAGGAAAACAAAGAATGAATAATATGATTTGTTTTGGCATCTGCCAAAAGTCTTTTGCTATGTCATGTCAAAGCTTGATAATTAAGCTACAGCAAATTATGCAAGCAAGGCCATTGTTGAATCTAGTTAGGGACCAAACCCCCTTCCTCTGTCTTAAACATACCCTAGACAAAGCAAAGTTTGAGTGGCAACTGACAATAAACTTGGTAACTAGAATGATTAAATAATTTAAATAATCTTAACACAATTCTGAAACATCCAAAGTTACATACCAAACTTGCAAGTAACCCAAAACTGGAAAGATAATGAAACGTATCGTGAGGGTTGACTTGATGAGTCATAAGAGAATAATGCTGTCTGAAGAGAAGTTTTACGTAATTTGCAAGTTCGTTGCAGAAAATATACAACAATAATAACAACAAACATTACTTTATGTTCTTCCTATAACACAAATGCAATTCTTTTAATATCCTTTAATTTTCTGAAAACTCACTAACAATTTCAGACAAACAGATCTTATCAGGCGTTTGGTATTTCCTTGGATAGGGTTACTCAACCAGTTATTAGAAGAAAAAGAAAGGTCCTACATCAAATTTCCACGGACATTTTTATAGCCCAAAAAAAGAGTATAAAAAAGGGAACATTCAAAGGAAAATATTTCCTTGCCAAGAAGAAAAAGTTTTGATGCTCCATGGCACAATATTACCATTTAAAACCAGAGATTATTGTGAGGCCAAATAGATAATCTATGCTAAAGCTATTAGGTTGCAGCTGTGTGGTAAAACATTTTAAAGTAAATTTCAAATTGTATAGCCAAATCGAGGATCTCCCAATCTGGCATTTTCCCTGTCACGGCGTTGATCAGAATTTAGCACTGGAAATTTCCTTATTTGCTAAAATTTATTCTAAACCCCCCTTTAAGAGATCCTGAATCCACCACTCAGTCAAGTCATAAGCCATACCTATGAAATAGGTAGTGAACCACTTCGCTGGCTCACTCCCTTTCTTTCTGCTTTTGGAATCGTAAATAATACAGGTTTGCACCATTTTTCAAAGTTGATGGAGCAACTGAGAAATATACAATGAACAGCGTAAACAAAGGAAATGGGAGGAGCTTTTACACACACTGAGACTGTAGCTAACAGATATTTTTTTAGTATGATTGTACTGTCTAGATATCTGTATTGTGCTGCCAACGAAAGCATACTTAATAAGTCTAACATTGGCCCAGTTCAGCCTAGAAGGTAAAAATATGGTAAATTTGTATTATGATTAATTCAAGAGACAAACACAATAACAAGATTTAATATTTTTAAACAAGTTTTTTAAATGTAAGTAAAGAGCAAAATAAAAACTTAATGGAACATGAATAATTTTATGCAAGAGGGAGAGCTAATACCCCCCATTCCCTGCTTTTTCATATGAGTTATGTTTATTACTTTACTCCAAAAGCTGCAGGGTGTAACATATGTGGCCAGTTGATAATTATAAGTGTTTTATTTACCAGCTATCTATCCCAAACTTTGAAATTAAATGTCTTACTATTTGAACTAAATACTGTTGCGAAATGGCTCATTCTAACGGAAATTAGACTATATGAGAATGATTAACGCATTCATCTTTCTTAGAGTCACAGTTTGTGAAGGAGCTCTAGGATTATCAGTATTGGTATCTTTAGTACGTTCGTCAGGATCAGATCAAGTACGATTCCTAAATGAATAAGTGGTTCTTTACCTCAAGTCTAATATACTTAATATTAATGTACAAGTTAATATCAGAATTCCAAGTTCTAGTGCCATTTTTAAATGACTAGAAAAACTGGAGGGCACCTAGGCCCCTTCCCAAGCACATTTTTCCCCAAATTCACCTAATCAAAATTTTGGGATAGCCATTCTGTTCAGCTTAATCGAAATCCTAATAAATATGTCTTTGGGGACGACTTCATTCCCCAAAATCCCCGGGGGAGGGGCTGCAAGTTACAAACTTTGACCATTGTTTACATACAGGAACAATTATTATGAAGTGTACAAACGTTTTCAGGGGGAATTTTACGCGCTGGGATGGGGGTGGATTGGGGGAGAGGGTTACGTGGGAGGATCTTTCCATGGAGGAATTTATCACAAGGGAAGATAGTTTACATGAAGGGGGCACAGGATATTATAGCATTATTAAAAAGAAAAAAAAACAATGAGAAAATACATAAAAAAAAATTTCACCTGGAAGTAATGAGTAGCATTTAATCTTAAAACGAACATAAAATATTAGGTACATTAGGGGGTTCGTCTCCTCCAAGATACCTTGCTCTTTATGCCAAAGTATTTTTAGTAATTTCAACTATTTATTCTATGGCCTTTGTGATTCAGGGGTCATCCTTAAAGATTTGGGATAAAAATCAAGCTTAAGAGTAAAGAGCAAAGTATTGACAAGAGGGCAGTAGTTGCTCTTTTTTAAGGTTTTGGTTCCTGTTGGGTTGAGTTACTTACAGCTCATTATATACAAATAATTCATCAATCTTCAAACAAAGATATCAGACAGCAGAGTAAGAAATAAAGACCAATCAGTTGTAAAAAAAAAATACATGAGAATAAGATAAAACTTTACAAGAAAACAGCTTGGAAATAATAACAAAATTTTTACTTTCGGGTATAATATACAATTTTTATGAATCATGTTTGGGGGTCACTTCTGTTTTAATCAACCATTCCCCAAATTTGAATATAATCTATGGCTTAATTTTGTCTCATTAAGGGGGCAGAGAGGAGGGGCAGCAATATATATGGTAAGAAGATTATACTTAACAAAAGTTTTGAATGGCGAATCCAATTTTACCGCAATCTTTTCAATTCTATTTTTTTTTTATCTCAGGACCAGCCTTCATACAGGGGTAATAATTGTTCAAGCATTAGAAGTTGTGGAGGCAGGTCTAAGTATTCAAAAAAATCCAATGCCCTAATTTGAGCAGAATATCTATTCTGTAAAATTTCATTTACTTACTTAACAACTTTCCTAGACCATAAGAAGATCCTACATTGCAGTTGAAACACTCAAGACCCCACTAGACTTTTCCGCTAGACGCCAGCCAAAGATATTGCAGGAGGGAGTTCAGCAGAGTAGCAATGGTGAGGGGAGGAGGAGGAGGGGAATACATGTGAAGATAAAAGGTTACATACAAAATAAAATTTTCAAGGGAAAAAGAAAAGTACTAAATTTTTATATATCTAATGAAGCAAAATTCAACAAAATCTTAAATGGTGAAAATTCCTGGCAAAAATATCAATTTCTTAGCCAGTACTTATGTATTATACTGCCAGAACTCAAAAAGTAAAGTTAGGTTAAATCTAATGAATATATAATACTTTAAAAACAAACTTGGCCTATATATTTGCACATTATGGGGGGGGGGCGACCTGACCTAAAGTAATCTAACCTCCACCCCCAATGTGCAAATATATAGCCCAAATTAAATAATTCCAATGTATTCTGTCATCTGCCACTTGTTTTCCACTAAGTGCAAGCTAATTGTTTCTTAATACAGAGAAATAAAACCAGATTGTTCTGAAGTTTTACACAGCATAAACTTGAATGTTGGCAGTATAATACATAAGTAGCCTACCCTTTAATCTATCACACATTCAATAATTATATATTTAAGATTTATATAATAAAGCTAGAGGAAATGCAAACAAGATACATACCAAATTGTAGAAAATAAGAGAAAAGGGTATCATCTTAAAGGATCCATTTCAATTCTGAGTAAAATGATGGTTATATTTTGAAACAACATAAAAAAGTCTTGAGAGGTATGTTCATCTAATTTATAGCTTGATAATGAAGAATATCTGCCAATTTATCACAAAATCCCCTCCCCCTCTGCATATGTACCATGCTTTCCCTATTTCATTTTAGAGTAATTTTTCAATCTAACTCTCTTATATTTTCAGACCTTTGACAAATAAACAGAATAGCAGAAGAAAACAAAAAATTAACTAAAAAACTTTGAAAAGTAATGAAAAACTTATTTCAAGTTAAGTGAAAGTGATAGTTAATAGGGGGGATTGTTAGTGGTGATAAATCCCTATGTGTGGCAACCCTGAACAAAGGGGGATTTTTGGGGAACCAATTGTCTCAAGAAGACAGATTTATGACAAAATCCCCAAAAATTCAGGGATAGTGGAAGCGCTGGTATTTCCAGATGGAATATGCCAACAAATTTTCCTAGACTAAGTAGACTAACCAACTTTTTGCATGAGAGAGCCAAACTTGTGTTTTGAAAGCTTTTCTTAGAGCAAAATTTTTTTTATATGTAAAAATGGCATTTTCAGACAAATTGCCAAAAAACTTGAAAACTGCCAATTAGCATTGCTACTTTGCTACCCCACTTTTTCCATGGCAACTGGCCCCTAATGCAGTGAAAAAATTTTATCATCCTCAACACAGAGCGCAACAGATCCAGTATTGTACAAATGTACAAATTAAGGTAAAAAAACAAAAGTACCTGATCAAGAATTTTACAACAACAAAAAACACTGACATGGCTTAAAATGCAGTAAATATTGAGCAGTTGGCATAAATGGCCTACAAATAAAGTAAACATACCACTTCATGCCCATTTTTATGCTATTTCTGAATATAATAATTGTTTTTGTCCAAATTCAATTTCCCTACCCAAATATATAGTCTATATTATATATTCCCATGCATTTATTGATTCTTGATTTTGTCACTGCCAATTCAATTTACCAGTAAACTGATTTTAACAAGAGTGATACTAACAGAGGTGTAGCCTCTAAGTGTATCAAAAAGAGAAAGAGGCATAATCTTTGAGAGTCCATAAAGGGCTTAAATTGAATTTGTAACAAAAATGATGATTGTAATAAAAGACATAAGAATCTGGAAAATGTGCCACCAAAGTGAAAAATGGCATGCAGAAGCTTTCCAGTCCTGCAAAACTATCAAAGCTGAATCTCCTTACATTTGTTTACAGGAGAAATGCAAATAAAAATAAGAGTTGGAATTAAGGAGCAGCATAAAACAAACAGAAATTATTATGTATATTAGGGGGTTTGTCCTGTAAACAAGGGGTACTATTTTAGCTTAGAAGTTAATGAGGGTTAATAATGAGGCAAATTCAATTTCCTTACCCAAATATATAGTGTATATTACATATTTCCCATGTATTTATTGATTCTTGATTTTGTCACTATCAATTCAATTTATAGGTAAACTGGTTTTAACAAGCGTGATACTAACAGAGGTGTAGCCTATAAGTATAACTAATTAAGAGAAATATGCATTATCTTTGAAAGCCCATAAAGGGTTTAAAATAGAATTTGTAACAAAACTCATGATTATAATCAAAGACATAAAATTTCTGGAAGATATGCTAACAAAGTGATATGCAGGAGCTTTCCAGCCCTGCAAGTCTATTAAAGCTAAAATTTCTCTACACTTGTTTACAAGAGAAAAAGAGGTGATGCCATTTTAGCCTACAACTTAATGAGGGTTGATACTCTCCCAGCATTATGTTGTTTCCTGTGCAAGCTCCAGTCTTGGACTGCTAAAACCAACTATCAACAGCAGACAGGCATCTATATTTATAAAACTATATAAGGCTCTTGCCAGACCCAATCTTGATTTTAGCATGTTTTTGGTGGTCCTTCTTATAAATAAGATGTGAGGCTCATTGAAAACGTACAGAGACAAGCAACAAAATGCATACAAAGTCTAGCATCAACCTCATATGAGGACTGCCTCAGGTACCTCAAACTACCCACTCTGGTTTACAGACGCTTGCACAGCAACATGATGCTTACTTACAAGCTGCAGAGCAAAAAGTCAGCAATTTTTGGCAGCAATCTCAGTACCAGCTGGCACAACACAAGAGGACACTCCAAGGAGCTACCAAAGTGAAGCTCCCAATCGCGAACACACCAAAGATTCTTTTTGAGAAGAGTCATAAACCATTGGAATCGGCTGAAAGATTTCACTGTCAGTGCTCCCTCCATCCAGTCCTCAACTCAAGAGCACTATAGGTCTGGAAGACCTTAAAGCTCTCAGATGGATTAAGGCAAGGTGATTATTCTCTACTGTTGGTCCCAATTCAAGAACTAGACACCATCACCTGAAATTTGTCAAGCAGTCTCTCATATCCAGAGGATACACTCAATTCTTTTCCTTGCATACTGTTAATGGTGGGAACAAACTCTCTGAAGTAGCCTGATGGTTATAGGTGAATTCATTGATGTTTTCAAACAAAGCCTGGGTCCTGAGTAGTCCTCTAGAGCAGGGGTCTCCAAACTATGGCCCGCGGGCTACATCCGGCCCGCCACATAATTTCATCCAGCCCGCCAAACAAATACCGTGTGTTGGCCTTGAAAAAAAAAATTATCGTACGACTGGCATCACAGGATTATTCAAAGCTGGGGCTGTTGACTGATGGCGGTCAGGTGGCTCAGCCCAAGTCAGTTTCCCTCTCTTGATTGTGTGAATCACAGATACTAGTACTGGTAGGTATGTGTTGTGCATTACAACCAATCAGTTGTGTATAACTGTATATTGTATGGATAAAGGGCAAGTGGGGCTTCGTTGTATTATGTGCAGTTATGTGAGAAAGAGCATGGGGTGAGTGAACTGAGGTGTTGAGAGGATTTGATCATTAATGATGTATTTCGAGCAGTATTGTCATTGGCTTTATGATGTGTGGTTAGGGTGCTTTTGCACTACGAGCAGAGCCGAGCGGAATGGAGCTCAGCGGCGTGGTTGGGTATTCACATGTAAGCAGAGCAGCAGCCTTCACAACGAACCATTCGCTATGGAGGATTTCGTGTGCTTTTTAACACCACATAAAGCTGTTTTTCCTGTACAAATTATTTTGCCTATTTTACCCTTATGTTTTCAGATATGGAAAATTCAAAGAAAAGGAAAAAATAACAAATGCAAAATAAAGTACTTTTTTGTGAAAGCAAATAATAAAGCTTTAATGCCTCATATGTAGAGACAGTGTTTGCTGTTCTGAAGGAATACAATATTCGTTGGCACTATGAATCTAAACATGACTCAAGTTATTCTCACATCACAGGAGCAGAATGTACTAAAAAGTTGAATCATTTCAGCACAGTCTGCATTCTCAACAAGCTGTTTTCAGTAAGAAAATAACTGAAAATAAAACTTCAACTAGAGCCAGTTACAAAGTTGCCTGTGTTGGCTAAAAAAGGAAAACCTTTCACTGATGGTAGTATCATAAAAGAGTGTTTAGTGGAAGCAGCAGAAGAGGCATGTCTAGAAAAAGTAAACCTCTTCAAAATGATAAGTCTTGGGTCAAATACTGTTGCTTGTAGAATTGAAGATTTAGGAGGCGACATAATTCAGCAAATAAAGGAAAAAACAAAAAGCTTTTGCTGGTATTCTCTTGCTTTGGATGAATCAACTGATGTGTGTGATACCTCTCAGCTCTTAGTATTCATTCGTGGTGTTGATAGTGAATTTAATGTGACCCAAGAATCAGAATCAGTTCACAGCATGCACAACACAACAACTGGAAAAGACATTTTCAATGAAGTAAGTAAAACTATAACAGAATATAACCTGGAATGGAAACAAGTGCAGTGTGTGACAATTGATGGAGGAAAGAATATGTCTGAGATAAAACAGGGTTTGGTTGGGCAAATTACAACTGCTTGCAAGGTTGGAGGATTCTCAAAACCCATTTTTCTGCATTGCCTTATCCATCAACAAGCATTGTGCCTAAAATATGTTGATATGTCTTGTGTCATGAAACCTGGTGTTTCTGTGGTTAATTTCATTAGATCTCATGCACTCAACCATCGCCAGTTCCATGATTTCTTGAAAGAAATTGATTCGGAGTTTGTTGACTTGCCTTATTATACAGCAGTTAGATGGCTTAGTTGCAGAAAGATTTTGCTGAATTTCTTTGAGCTCAGATCACAAATTGATTTACTTCTCACAGAGAAAAATAAAAACAAACCTCAGCCATTATTATCAGATTATGAATTATCAGATAATTGCAGATATGACAAGTCATATGAATCACTTGAATCTGAAATTGCAAGGCAAAACAAATTTGATCAGTGACTACTTTGTTCATGTCAAGGCATTCAGAGCAAAACTTCCGCTACTTGAAGGCCAGGTGAAAGTTAAGAATTTTGCTCATTTTCCATGTTGTATAAAATTTCATGCAGAAAGTAAAGTTGAATTTCCTTCTTCATTTGCAAATGAAATAATTTCAGATTTTAAAAAGCAGTTTCATGAGGCGAAAAATCAGAAATTTTAAAAAATAAAATCAGGCTCTTTCATAATCCATTTGACTGCAATACTGAAAATCTTCCAACTCTATTTCAAATGGAAATGTCTGCAGCCAGATTAGTTTCCAAATTGATAAAGTTTGCTTGTAGTTTTGTGTCCATTTTTGGTACAACATACTTGTGTGAACAAACATTTTCCAACATGAAGTATGTGAAATCTAACTATCAAGCAAATTTGTCTGATGATCATTTCAGTTCTATTCTTACAATTGGCTCATCTAATCTGGAACCTGATTTTAATTAAATTTTAAAGTCAAAACAATAGTATCATTCATCACACTAATTTTGTTGCATAAAACTAAAGGCAGGAGTCTATTTAGTTTACCCTGATTTTTTCCAACAAGATATGTTTTAATTTTTTTTATGTTTATACTCTAATATTTGAGGAAATTAAATTACTAGCACTTATTTTTTTTTTCTCTCATTTTTTATCCCTTCGGCCTGCATGAATATGGGAAATATATAATATGGCCCTTACATTGAAAAGTTTGGAGACCCCTGCTCTAGAGAATTCAAATCAACTGGGAAGCTACTAACCACTAAACTGCATTTGGTCACTAAAGAACTTTGAAAACAACTCAAATCATCACTCTGGACCTCTACAGGGAGAATCCTGACATTGTTCTGAGCTGCAATTGAAGATAGCCTACAGCCAGAAAAAGCATTGAATGGTTTGTTTACTTTATTCATAGGTCATTTATGTAAAACTACTTAGTATTTACCTAAAGTCCTACTGAAATGATAGAACTTACATTTTAGAAAACTGAAATCAATGAAAAGCCTAGAATTAGGGCTATTGAGAAAATAAAAAACAATTCTTACTTCATAATATCCAGAAATATATACCCTAGTTAACAAATTCCAAAAGCAATTCTGCTATACCTACCTTATACCCAGCCCCCCCCCCCCCGCCCCATTTAATTTAACCCAAATTGTAAGATATATTTATCATAGGCTATCTTTCTGTTTTCTTATTGTGGTGGTATTCATTCAATTAAGAGTACACAGGTTCAAACCAGAGAAGATACATGGCAGAAAAAAGGAAAAACTTTAACATGTTTCCTTCTCAATAGCCTTAATCCTAGGCTTACAGCCTACCAAAAAAAAGGGATTGAAAACTGAAAATTGGGTAAACCTCAAAGCTAGCCTATATTAACAAAGTATATGCCCTAATCCTGTAATGTGTAAACATATACTGTGTACAGAATTGCATCCTGCATCCAAATACAACATTTAGGCTATTTGTGTTACAGATGGACCTTACCCCAAACCTAGGTTTTGTTTTCAGAATTCAGACAAATAGATGTTGTGCATATAATCTTTTGGGGTAAAATTCTAGTTAATTGACTTCTTACTATCTTGGAAAGGGTTTAGGTTAGGAAAATGAAACTTTCAGGGCTGGGTCTACAGGCTAAAGTATGTCCCAGGAAGGTATTTTAAAGTACCCACCTCTACTCTTTCTCACTCTAGAGGGCTCTGAGATTTGCCTACATGACAGGTCTATACCAATTGAAATTTTGACAAAGCAAAATTGTATGGTAATAATCTTGCAGCAATAATCAAATACCTTCAAATAGCCTCACCATGAAAAGACATTAATTGCATAATGAGCAAAAAACTGGTAATTACAAAAATATTTGTATATATTTTAACAAGGAATTTCTTTTTTCTTTTTAAGACATGAAAAAAAGTTGTTTAAAAGCAAAAAAAAAATTTGAAAAAGTTACTAGTTGCTTTGGTAAAATTCTAGTTAATTGACTTCTTGCTATCTCAGAAAGGGCTTAGGTTAGGAAAATGAAACTTTCAGGGATGAATCTACAGACTAAAGCATGTCCTGGGAAGCTATCCTGAAGCAACTACCTCTGCTCCTTCTCCCTCTAGAGCCCTGACCTTTTATGACCTTTAAAAAACGTTTGTTATAAAAGTGAAACCTTGCAAAATTGATCTTCTGCTTAATTGAAGTACAACAAAATTGTTTTCAGCTTCACAACTTTGCTCAATTCCATTTTATAAGGTTTTAAAGATATGCAAATACATTTCCTAAATTTTGAAAAAAAAACATTGATATGGCTCAAAATTCTACTCAAATAACAGGAATTGCATTTTCAGAACTAAAGGCAGAGAAAAAGCAACTAGTAACAGAAAATTAAGGTAAAATGTTGTTTTGTCAAAATTTCAATAGGTATATACCTGCCATGTAGGCAAATTTCAGGGCCCTCTAGAGGGAGAAGGAGTAGAGGTGGGTACTTTAAAATACCTTCCCAAGATATACTTTAGCCTGTAGACCCATCCCTAAAAGTTTAATTTTCCTAACCTAAACCCTTTCCAAAATAGCATGAAGTCAATTAACTAGAATTTTACTGTTGCTTTTTCTCTGCCTTGGTTCTGAAAATGCAATTTCTGTTATTTGAGTAGAATTTTGAGCCATATCAATGTTTTTTCAAAATTTAGGAAATGTATTTGCATATCTTTAAAACCTTATAAAACAGAATTGAGCAAAGTTATGAAGCTGAAAACAATTTGTTTTACTTCAATTAAACAGAAGATCTATTTTCCAAGGTTTCACTTTTAAACACACATATTTTTAAAGGTCATCAAAGGTCAGAGCCCTCTAGAGTGAGAACAATTGGGGGTAGGTATTTCAAAATACCTTCCCAGGACATACTTTAACCTGTAGACCCATCCCTGAAAATTTCATTTTCCTAGCCTAAACTCTTTCCAAGATACCAAGAAGTCAATTAACAAAAATTTTACCTCTTTTGGACCATAGAAACCAAAGAAGGGTTGACCTAGTATCTTGGGAATAATTTCCTGGGTCTATTTTTAGGCCCTGGATTCATTCCTGATATTTTTATTCACCTAACTTAGCCACTTTTCAAGGTAGAAAGAAGGCTCCTATCTAGAATTTTACAGCTAAAATAATTTAGTTTATAATTTTGATGGGAATCAGAGGGTTTAAATAAGATGAGTAACTCCTTACCATTAGCTACCTACAAAATTCCCCAAATCAATGCCAAATTTTTCTAAGACTTCTTCATTGAATCAACGTTGCACACAATTCTAAAGAAACATTTTAATTAAAAAAAGCGAAATATACCAAATGTATGGAATAATAACTAACATTCATTTACATGTTGAAGTCTGGTCTAATGGAGTTGTCCTTTTTTTATTACATAAAAATCAAATTCTAACAATCAGTAAATCTAAAAAAACTTAACTTTTTTTCTTTCTTACTTAAGCTCATGCTGCCAGACTAAACGCATTCAACTAAGCAGAAAATGACTTTTTTGTTCTTTTAAGAGCGCAAGTCCTAGAGCATAGTTGATATGTTTGACAAACATATTTTACAACATGAACATACTATAAAACCAAACTGAAGCTTGAGGGACAACCCACCTGAAGCTGTTTCTACATGAAAACTAAGTTGTTAGAGCTTTGTGTGTAAGGATTAACACAAATATAAACATGAAACAATAAAAAATTGCTTTCAGGCATGAATTGAACAATCCCAATATTGAAGCTTGTGAAAAATATTTTGTTCGGATCTTTGATAGTTAAGCCAGTGAATTCATAAATCATAATAGATTAACTTTTAATTTTGTATATAATTATCCAAATTAAAGAATGCTAGGGCACATGATACAATGAAGTAAAGCTACAACTTATAACAAAGAACATAGTATTGAGCTTAGGCAGTGCTAGTTACATTAATCAATGAAAATTAGTGGATGGAGGAGGGAAGAAGTGTATCTTTAGGAATTTGGGGGGGGGGCATTTCGCCGTATTTCAGTGAATATGCCAGAAAAGTCACTTTTCTTTGTGTTCAAAGTGTTCGTCTAAATTTAGAAGGAGGTGGAAACTGTGTGAGTTACGTCCTCGACAATTGATGTAAAGACTACTTAAATAATAGCAAAAAAAATTGTCAAAAACCATTAATATCTGTCCTTAGAACATCAAAAGTTCTTTGAACGTTTGCACTACTTTTTCCATTACAACTGTGATGTTAAATTTCATAAACAGTTTGAGCAAAAAGTTTAGTTTATTTTGATACGAGTACATCTATAAACGGGATCAGAGCGCAAAGACAGCTAAACCGAATTCGGAACACAGTGTTTTATCACTTAACTGTAACAAAATCAAACTTAACTTCATAAATTACATACCTACATTCAATAAGCGGTTATATTGACCCTTATATTTGAGGGATAAAGAAGATTGGAGTTATAAGAATTTATTAGAAAAAAATATTAGGGGTTGACACAAAGCTGTTTTTCAAAAGCAGCACTGCAGTCAAGACCAGAAGACTTCAATGTTTTACTGTTTATTTATTGTTTTTTCTCCCCGGGGGCAGTTCATAAGGAAGATATAGTCGCATAATTTTCGGAGGGGTCTCATTTCTTTCAACTAATACAATTAAAATAATTATTATTTTACCATTATTGGACACAAATATTAAACAAAACAGCTTTCAAACCCCATTTTGGAATTCAGGGATAAAAAATCTTCTTATTCGAGCTTGAAAACAATCTCTTTACAATGATCATTAAACCCCCACGTTTTGTCGTGTTCTGTTAACATATAAATTTTTAATTATCGATATTATATTTACTCGCAGAGTTTTCTTTAAAAAAAAGTTTTATATACCCCAACTCCCCAAAGATATCTATATCTAGTTTTCGAAAGAAAGTTTCCATTGCACCCTTCCTGCTATTCTATTTGCAAAAGTTCTAAAATGATATTCATCGTGTATCAGGACTTAAATGGACAAATTAACCAGACGACAAGTAGTTTGTTGAGAGGTATAAGAATATTATTGGGAGTTTCATTTTTATCACGAACTAAAGGTGGTTAAAAACGGCCTTAAAGAGGATTGAATGCTTTGCAAATTCTCTTTTTTATTAATTAAGGAGCATGAATATTGAGGAGACACTCATGGATAACTGCAGTTCAAACCAAAATGTAGTAAAAACAGTTTTTTTAACAAGACGATGGAAATAATCTTTTATAACAAGATTAATTCTGAAAACTTGTTTTACATGCGCCAAGCTTCTAAATGTGAAAATTCAGATGCATATGTAAAATGGACTTGTATTATCCAAATGTAAACAGGCTTCTTTTATCAGTTGTTGTTTTTTTATTGTCCTACAGAAAGTGTCGCTGTCTTTAAAACATTTACGTTTAAGTTTTGCTTGAAGAGGTACTAGAATAACATTGTTGGTTTTAAAATATTAGAGCTGTTCCTAATATAATTCACGCTGTTGTATGAAAATGCAAGATTTTTTAAACCAGCGTTTATTAATTAGGATCAGCCATCACACTACTTTAGAAAAAGTTTTGTCTTCCGCTTCTTCCTCTCCTTTTAAATTTATTGCCAGGAAAGATGGGAAACTGATTTTTGTTTCGTTATTAGTGCATTTAGATTATTCACGTTTTCGTCCAAAAATAAGGAATCGGTTTTACCATTCTTCAACGCTAAAAACACACCAATTTAGACTGGGCTTTAAGTAGAAATTTCAAGAGAAAGGAAAAAAAAGTAATGACTCTGGACTAACTGAACTCCAGTCGTTCATTATCAAATCGTTGAAAACTGTTGCATTTACATCAACCGTTGCTATGATCGTATTGGTCCAGACAGAATCATTGTCACAGCTATCATAACTGACTGACTGGTTGCAATTACATTATACAAAGCAAATATGAATAGCTCGCATGCTTAACTGTGTTATTAACAAATCTTGTCCTTTTTTCAAGTTCTAATTTTGTCATGATCTTTTGTGGATGAGATAAGTACCGTCCTTCGTGATATTTATCGACTCTTTGAATTGTCCTTTCATAGACTATATTTTGCTTATCTTTCTTGTCTTTACCAAAATCATAAAAAAATAACTATTCTGTATTTCACACTTTGAATTTCTCAAAATTCAAGAAGTCATATTTAAAGGCAGTTCAAGAAACAAAATTCATGATATAACTATTTTGAATGAAATCAAATTTCACAATTAATGTGTTAACTGGAGGGAAAGAAGAAAAAGTGGAAAGAATTTTCAAAATTCATTGTTCACTGTCATTCATTATTAATAATATTACATATGTGCATACTAGGAACACAAAAAGTCAATCGTTGCACAAAATGGTGTTTTATTTACAAAGCCCGGAAGCACAGAAGACCTGACTTATAGAAAACTCAGAAAAGATGCAGATCAGATTCAAAAACAGACATGAAGTACACTAAAGAGCACATAATACTTATATATACAGGGGATCACTGCTTCAGAATCAGGTAACCGCCATGCATAATTTTATTACAGATCCTGGGTCGATTACTTTATTGTGATGAAAGTCGGTCACTGTGGCTGTAACACAGGTTAGATACCAATACAGTTATAAAAACTCCTATCTTGCCCGTGAGAATCGTTTGGTATAGAGCTCTGAACTTGGCGCCTCCTCAAACCCCGCACTCCGAAGCGTATATCGTACTACAACACCATACCGTAATTTTGTTTTGTTGCATACACAGCTTAGATACCAATATTGGTATCTAAGCTATACTGCCAGTTTTCTGTCTCCAGCCGCTAGCATCGCTACCGCACACTGTGTCCAAAAGTAAATTGAGGTTTCATAACTGTATTGGTATCTAAGCTGTGGGCAGTAACAACAAAGCAATAAAAATATTTCGTATAATATAAAATGGGAATAATAAATAAACATGCTCGGAAATAAAGCTAAAAACATATTGTTGGAATTTTAACAAGACATTGGAAAAACCTTATCACGAACTAAATATGCTGGAAAAACTGCATTAAAGAGGATCGAATCTTTTTCAAATCCCTTTAGTCTAGATATAGGGATTTGACGAAACGTAACCATTATCAATTAATCATTTCAC